>NC_043976.1:39217191-39434691 GCF_902148855.1 Sphaeramia orbicularis | reverse complement strand
TTCTATCCGGGCACTGACCCGCTCTGCAGTCGTTGTAAAGCAGATCCTGGTTCACTTTTCCACACTTCTGGACATGTCCTAATCTTCATAACTATTGGACATCTGTATTTACTACATTTTCAAAAATTTATGACATTAACCCTTTCATGCATGAATAATTAGAATGTTAATCAAGATTTTTTTCCTCTTTAGGCATGAAAAAAAACAATATGATGGAAAAATTTTTAATGAATCTGTTTTTCACGGAGTTACAAAATGTCCACACAGCTGGACACTATGTGTGTAATTTTTTGAAGCAAAGAAACATGTATTTAAAACGCAATATCAGAAAGTGATAAACTGTGTGAAAACTATGGAATGAGAACATTTTTAATGCAGCTAATCTGATGTTTTCTCACATATTAACGTACTCTAATACTAGTTATTACTCACTTCATGGAAATAATATGCAAAAAAAAAAAAAAAAGGATTTTGTGTAAAAAAACAAAACAAAATTATTAATTACAGTCTAATAACAATTAGCAATTGATTTCCACTCTAACATGTTACTGCAGTCACATCAGGTTTATTTAGAACTGGACAGTTACAGGAACGGTCTGAATGTCAGTTTAATGGATGGTGCATAAGTGTCCACTGTGTTGGCTGATATGGAGCTAAAATAACAAAACCCATGAATATACAAGAGAACAGCTGGAGAAGAACTGACCACTGGAGTGACCACTGGAGTGACCACTGTGCATGAAAGGGTTAACGTTCCACCTTCAGCCCTGACAGCACTTTTTGGAGTGATTCCCTCAAACATTTATATTTCTAAATATTATTTAAATGCTATTGCATTTGCTTCTCTACTTGCACGACGTCTTATACTTTTGAGGTGGAAACAGGAAACCCCTCCCACACATGATCAGTGGATCGCAGACATTATCAGGTTTTTACAAATGGAGAAGATGAGATGTACGTTAGCAGGAGCAACTGCAAAATTCTGTAAAGCATGGAAGCCTTTTCTAAAAGTCACAGAAACTTGAACCTGTGGCTCAGGTGGTAGAGTGGGTCATCCAGTAACCGAAGGGTTGGCGGTTCAAATCCCACTCTGTCCTATTCAGTCTGTTGTGTCCTTGGGACAGACACTTCACCCTCCTGCCTCCAGTGCCACCCACACTGGTGTATGAATGTTGGGTGGTGGTCAGAGGGGCTGCAGCCCCAGGGCAGCTGTGGATACAGATGTAGTTTACCTCCACCAGAGGGAGAATGTGAGAGTGAATGAATAATGGGTCAATAATGTAAAGCACTTTGGGTGTCTAGAAAAGCGCTATAGAAATCCAATCCATTATTATTATTATTACAAAATGAGCACTATATCATGACTTTAACACCAAATCACCACCCATCACCTGGATAACTGTAGGTATGGTACAAATTGTATTTGTCTTTTTTTTTTCTTTTTTTTTTTTAATATATATATAATTGCTATCTATTCAATTTTATTCTATGTATTTATTTTTGCTGTCATAATCCTGATGTCTTCTGGTAAATATATGTACATGTTTATGTTTATATTTAAGTTGGGGGTGGGGCTTGTGTTCAAAAACATTGTAAAAATGTAAACATTGTATGATGCATCCATGTAATGCTGTTAAAAATCTACGAATAAAATTACATTTTAAAAAAAAACAACAACAAATGTATATTATTTTAACGTGTCATGATGACGTAACCATATTTAGTATAAATGAACATATTAGACGAATGACCACACAGTGTTGTCTGAACATTTATTGTTAACATAGGATTGTCAAAAAATGTACATATTAGGCATGATTCTAAATGTCGTTCTAAACTGTTTCAGACTCCTTCTGAAGCCTCAGAAAACTGTCCATGGAATATTTTTAATTCTCTAATAATTGTTGTGAAGGTCACTACTGATCATTTCTGACATGATTTCAAAAAGGTCTAAATTGTGATTTAGGATGTTAGTGAAGCCACAGTAAATACTATCTGAAGTGTTTAGTCTGATTTAAAAACAATTTCAGGGGATGAAAAAAATGATTTTTTATGTAGTATGACATCTGAAAATGATCAATTCAAACATGATTTCAAATATGTCTAAATTCTGATTTAGGACGTTCCTGAGATCGTAATAAAAACTCCCTGAAGGGTTTCAGGTTGATTTAGAACAATTTTCAGGTCAAAGACAACATGTTCCAATAATTGATTTGTCGTAAGTTTATAGTATGACTTCCGAAAATGACCTTTTCAGACATATTTTCAAATATGTCTAAATTGTGATTAAGGAGTTTCCTAAGAACATAATAAACACTCCCTGAGGTATTTTAGGTCAATTTAAAAATGTTTTAAGGTGAAAACCGAAATGTTCAAAAATTGATTTTTTCGTAAGTCTATAGTGTGACTTCCGAAAATGACCTGTTCAGAAATATTTTCAAATTTGTCTAAATTGTGATTGAGGAGTTTCCTAAGAACATAATAAACACTCCCTGAGGTATTTTAGGTCGATTTAAAACAAATTTCAGATGGAAAAAGAAATGTTCAAAAATTGATTTTGTCGTAAGTCTATAGTATGACTTACGAAAATGACATTTTTGGACATATTTTCAAATATGTCTAAATTGTGATTTAGGATGTTCCTGAGATCGTAATAAAAACTCATTGAAGGGTTTCAGGTTGATTTAGAACAAATTTCAGGTCAAAGACAAAATGTTTCAAACAATAAATTTGTCGTAACTCTATAGTATGACTTTAAAAAATCACCTTTTCGGACATGATTTCAAATTTGTCTAAATTGTAATTTTGGAGTTTAATAAGATCATAATAAAAACTCGCTGAGGCATTTTAGGTTTATTTGAAATAGTTTTAAGGTGGAAACCGAAATGCTCAAAAATTGATTTTTTCGTAAGGCTTCGTATGACTTCGTATGACTTCCGAAAATGACCTTTTCGGACATATTTTCAAATTTGTCTAAATTGTGATTTAAGATGTTCCTAAGATCATAATAAACACCCCTTGAGGTATTTTAGGTAAATTTAAAACAAATTTCAGGTTGAAACCAAAATGTTCAAAAATGATTGTTTTGCAACTCTACAGTATGACTTCCGAAAATGACCTTTTCGGACATGTTTTCAAATTTGTCTAAATTGTGATTTAGGATGTTCCTAAGATCATAATTAACACTCCCTGAGGTGTTTTAGGTTGATTTAAATCTATTTTCAGGGTTTCACCAAAATGTTCTAAAAAAGATTTTTTCGCAAGTCTATAGTATGACTTCCGAAAATGACCTTTTCGGACATATTTTAAAATATGTCTAAATTGTGATTAAAGAGTTTCCTAAGAACGTAATAAACACTCCCTGAGGTATTTTAGGTCAATTTAAAACAGTTTTAAGGTGGAAACCGAAATTTTAAAAAATTTATTTTTCGTAAGTCTATAGTGTGACTTCCGAAAATGACCTGTTAAGAAATATTTTCAAATTTGTCTAAATTGTGATTGAGGAGTTTCCTAAGAACATAATAAACACTCCCTGAAGTATTTTAGGTCAATTTAAAACAAATTTCAGGTGGAAACAGAAATGTTCCAAAATTGATTTTATCATAAGTCTATGACCTTGTCGGACATATTTTCAAATATGTCTAAATTGTGATTTAGGAGTTTCCAAAGAATATAATAAAAACTCCCTGAGGTATTTTAAGTCGATTTAAAACAATTTTCAGGTGGAAACAAAAATGTTCAGAAAATGATTTTTTCATAAGTCTGTAGTATGACTTCCGAAAATGACCTTTTATGACCTGATTTCAAATTTTTCTAAATTGTGATTGAGGGGTTTCCTAAGCACATAAAAAAAACTCCCTGAGGTATTTTAGGTCGATGTAAAAAAAATTTCAGGTCGAAACATAAATTTTAGTACAATTAACTTTTCGTGAGTCTATAGTATGACTTTCGAAAAATGACCTTTTCGGACATGTTTTCAAATATGTCTAAATTGTGATTTAGGAGTTTCGTAAAATCATAAAAAACACTCCCTGAGGTATTTTAGGTCGATTTAAATCAAATTTCAGGTCAAAACAAAAATGTTCCAAAATTCATTTTTTCGTAAGTATGACTTCCGAAAATGACCATTTCGAACATGATTTCAAATATGTCTAAATTGTGATTTAGAATGTTCCTAAGATCATAAAAAAAACTCCCTGAGGTATTTTAGGTTGATTTAAATCTTTTTTAAGGGTTTGACCAAAATGTTTCAAAAATGATTTTTTTGATAGTCTATAGTATGACTTCCGAAAATGACCTTTTATGGAATGATTTCAAATTTTTCTAAATTGTGATTTAGGGGTTTCTTAAGATCATAATAAAAACTCCCTGAGGTGTTTTAGGTCGATTTAAAACAAATTTCAGGTGGTCCCCAAAATGTTGAAAAATTTTTTCGTAAGTCTATAGTATGAATTCCGAAAATGACAATTTCGGATATATTTTCAAATTTGTCTAAATTGTGATTTAGGAGTTTCCTAAGATCATAATTAACACTCCCTGGGGTATTTTACGTCGATTTAACACAAATTTAGGGTCAAAAAATTTTTTTCCAAAACTGATTATTTCGTAAGTCTATAGTATGACTTCCGAAAATAATCTTTTCTGACATATTTTCAAATATGTCTAAATTGTGATTAAGGATGTTCTGAAGATCATAATTAACACTCCCTGGGGTATTTTAGGTCGATTTAACACAAATTTCAGGTCAAAACCAAAATGTTCCAAAATTGATTTTTTCGTAAGTCTATATATAGTATGATGTCCGAAAATGAGCTTTTCGGACATATTTTCAAATTTTTCTAAATTGTGATTTAGGAGTTTCCTAAGAACGTAAAAAACACTCCCTGAGGTATTTGAGGTATATTTAAAACAGTTTTCAGGTGGAAACCGAAATGTTCAAAAATTGATTTTTTCTTGAGTCTATAGTATGACTTCCGAAAACGACCTTTTTGGACATATTTTCAAATATGTCTAAATTGTGATTTAGGAGTTTCCAAAGAAAGTAAAAACCACTCCCTGAGGTTTTTTTAGGTCAATTTAAAAAAGTTTTAAAGTGGAAACCAAAATGTTCAAAAATTGATTTTTTCTTAAGTCTATAGTACGAATTCCGAAAATGACCTTTTCAGACATATTTTCAAATTTGTGTAAATTATGATTTAGGAGTTTCCTAAGATCATAATAAACACTCCCTGAGGTATTTAAGGTTGATTAAAAAAAATTTCAGGTCGAAACAAAAATTTTCGAAAAATAAATTTTTCGTAAATCTATAGAATGTTTTTCGAAAAATGACCTTTTCGGACATATTTTCAAATATGTCTAAATTGTGATTTAGGAGTTTCGTAAGATCATAATAAACACTCCCTGAGATATTTTAGGTCGATTTAAAAAAGTTTTCAGGTCAAATCCAAAATTTTCCAAAATTGATTTTTTCTTAAGTCTATAGTATGACTTACGAAAATGACCTTTTCGGACATATTTTCAAATATGTCTAAATTGTGATTTAGGATGTTCCTAAGATCATAATAAACACTCCCTGAGGTATTTTAGGTTGATTTAAATTTATTTTCAGGGTTTCACCAAAATGTTCCAAAATAGATTTTTTCGCAAGTCTATAGTATGACTTCCAAAATTACCTTTTATGGCATGATTTCAAATTTTTCTAAATTGTGATTTAGAGGTTTCTTAAGATCATAATAAAAACTCCCTGAGGTATTTTAGGTTGAGTTAAAACAAATTTCAGGCGGTCCCAAAAATGTTGAAAAAATGAATTTTTCGTAAGTCTATATTATGACTTCCGAAAATGAACTTTTCGGACATGACTTCAAATTTGTGTAAATTGTGATTTAGGCGTTTCCTAAGAACATAATAAAAACTCCATGACGTATTTTAAGTTGATTTAAAACAATTTTCAGGTGGAAACTAAAATGTTCAAAAAATGATTTGTTCGCAAGTGTATAGTATGACTTCCGAAAATGACCTTTTCGAACATATTTTCAAAGTTCTCTGAATTATAATTTAGGAGTTTTGTAGATCACACTAAACATTCCCTGAGTTATTTTAGGTCGATTTAACACAAATTTTAGGTCAAAACCAAAATGATCCAAAATTTATTTTTTTCGCAAGCCTATAGTATGACTTCCGAAAATGACCTTTTTGGTATGATTTCAAATTTTTCTAAATTGTGATTTAGGGGTTTCCTAAGATCATAATAAACACTTCCTGAGGTATTTAAGGTCAATTTAAAACAGTTTTCAGGTGGAAACCGAAATGTTCAAAAATTGATTTTTTCCGTAAGTCTATAGTATGACTTCCGAAAATGACCTTTTCGGACATATTTTCAATTATGTCTAAATTGTGATTTAGGGGTTTCCTGATATCATAATAAACACTCCCTGAGGTATTTAAGGTCAATTTAAAACAGTTTTCAGGTGGAAACCGAAATGTTCAAAAATCAATTTTTTCGTAAGTCTATAGTATGACTTCCGAAAATGACATGTTCGGACATGTTTTCAAATTTTTCTAAATTGTGATTTAGGATGTTCTTAAGATAATAATTAACACTCCCTAAGGAATTTTAGGTTGATTCAACACAAATTTAGGGTCAAAAACAAAATGCTCCAAAATTGATTTTTCTGTAAGTCTATAGCATGATTTCCGAAAATTACCTTTTCGGACATATATTCAAATATGTCTAAATTGTGATTTAGGAGTTTCCTAAGAACGTAATATACACTCCCTGAGGTTTTTTAGGTAAATTTAAAACAGTTTGAAGGTGGAAACCGAAATGTTCAAAAATTTATTTTTTTGTAAGTCTATAGTATGACTTTCGAAACTGACCTATTCAGAAATATTTTCAAATTTGTCTAAATTGTGATTTAGGATGTTCTTAAGATCATAATAAAACACTCCCTGAGGTATTTTAGGTTGATTTAACACAAATTTAGGGTCAAAACAAAAATGTTCCAAAATTGATTTTTTCGTAAGTCTATAGTATGACTTCAGAAATTGACCTTTTCGGACATATTTTCAATTATGTCTAAATTGTGATTTAGGGGTTTCCTAAGAACGTAATAAACACTCCCTGAGGTATTTAAGGTCGGTTTAAAACAGTTTTCAGGTGGAAACCGAAATGTTCAAAAAATGATTTTTTCGCAAGTCTATAGTATGACTTCCGAAAATGACCTTTTTCGGACATATTTTCAAATTTGTCTAAATTGTGATTTAGGATGTTCCTAAGATCATAATAAACACACCCTGAGGTATTTTAGGTTGATTTAAATCTATTTTCAGGGTTTCACCAAAATGTTCCAAAAAAGATTTTTTCGCAAGTCTATAGTATGACTTCTGAAAATGACCTTTTCGAACATATTTTAAAATTTGTCTAAATTGTGATTTAGGATGTTCCTAAGATCATAATAAACACACCATGAGGTATTTTAGGTTGATTTAAATCTATTTCAGGGTTTCACCAAAATGTTCCAAAAAAGATTTTTTCGCAAGTCTATAGTATGACTTCCGAAAATGACCTTTTCGAACATATTTTAAAATTTGTCTAAATTGGGATTTAGGAGTTTACTAAGAACGTAATAAACACTCCTTGAGGTTTTTTAGGTCAATTTAAAACAGTTTTCAGGTGGAAACCGAAATGTTCAAAAACTGATTTTTTCGTAAGTCTATAGTATGACTTCCGAAAATAACCTTTTCGGACATATTTTCAAAAATGTCTAAATTGTGATTTAGGATGTTCCTAAGATCATAATTAAAAGTCCCTGAGGTATTTTAAGTTTATTTAAAATAATTTTAAGGTGGTCACCAAAATGTTCCAATAAAGATTTTTCCCAAGTCTATAGTATGACTTCCGAAAATGACCTTTTCGGACACATTTTCAAGTTTGTCTAAATTGTGATTTAGGAGTTTCCTAAGATCATAATAAACACTCCATGAGGTATTTAAGGTCAATTTAAAACAGTTTTCAGGTGGATACCAAAATGTTCAAAACTTGATTTTTTCGCAAGTCTATTGTATGACTTCAGAAAATAAACTTTTCGGACATATTTTCAAAATTGTCTAAATTGCAATTTAGGAGTTTCCTAAGATCATTATTAAAAGTCCCTGAGGTGTTTTAGGTTGATTTAAAACAATTTTAATGTGGAACCCGAAATGTTCAAAAATTGATTTTTTCGTAAGTCTATAGTATGAATTCCGAAAATGACCATTTCGGACTTATTTTCAAATTTGTCTAAATTGTGATTTAGGATGTTCTTAACATCATAATAAATACTCCCTGAGGTTTTTAGGTCGATTTAAAAAAAAATTCAGGTCAAACCAAAAAGGTTCGAAAAATGAATTTTTCGTGAGTCTATAAAATGACTTTCAAAAATGACGTTTTCGGACATATTTTAAAAATGTCTAAATTGTGATTTAAGATGTTCCTAAGATAATAATTAAAACTCCCTGAGGTATTTTAGGTTGATTTAAATCAATTTTCAGGTGGTCACAAAAATGTTCCAATAAAGTTTTTTCGCAAGTCTATAGTATGACTTCTGAAAATGACCTTTTCGGACATATTTTCAAATATGTCAAAATTGTGATTTAGGAGTTTCCAAAGAATGTAATAACCAATCCCTGAGGTTTTTTAGGTCAATTTAAAACAGTTTTAACGTGGAAACCGAAATGTTCAAAAATTGTTTTTTATGTAAGTCTATAGTATGAGTTCCAAAAATTACCTTTTCAGACATATTTTTAAATTTGTGTAAATTGTGATTCAGGATGTTCCTAAGATCGTAATAAACACTCCCTGAGGTATTTTAGGTCGATTAAAAAAAATTTCAGGTCGAAACAAAAATTTTCGAAAAATAAGTTTTTCGTAAGTCTATAGTATGTCTTTCAAAAAATAACCTTTTCGGACATTTTTTAAAATTTGTCTAAATTGTGATTTAGGAGTTTCGTAAGATCATAATAAACACTCCATGAGGAATTTAAGGTTGATTTAAAACAATTTTCAGGTCAAATTCAAAATTTTCCAAAATTGATTTTTTCTTAAGTCTATATAGTATGACTTACGAAAATGACCCTTTGGGACATATTTTAAAATATTTCTAAATTGTGATTGAGGATGTTCCTAAGATCATAATAAACACTCCCTGAGGTTTTTTAGGTTGATTTAAATCTATTTTCAGGGTTTCACAAAAATGTCCCAAATATATATTTTTTCGCAAATCTTTACAATGACTTCTGAAAATGACCTTTTATGACATGATTTCAAATTTTTCTAAATTGTGATTTAGGGGTTTCTTAAGATCATAATAAAAACTCCCTGAGGTATTTAAGGTCGATTTAAAACAAATTTAGGGTGGTCCCAAAAATGTTGAAAGAATGAATTTTTCGTAAGTCTATAGTATGACTTCCGAAAATGAACTTTTCGGACATGACTTCAAATTTGTGTAAATTGTGATTTAGGTGTTTCCTAAGAACATAATAAAAACTCCATGACGTATTTTAAGTTGATTTAAAACAATTTTGAGGTGGAAACTAAAATGTTCAAAAAAAGGATTTGTTCGCTAGTCTATAGTATGACTTCCGAAAATGACCTTGTCGGACATGATTTCAAATTTGTCTAAATTATGATTTAGGGGTTTCCTAAGATCATAATAAACACTCCCTGAAGTATTTAAAGTTGATTTAAATCTATTTTCAGGGTTTCACCAAAATGTTCCAAAAAAAGATTTTTTTGCAAGTCTATAGTATGACTTCCGAAAATGACCTTTTCCGACAAATTTTCAATTATGTCTAAATTGTGATTTAGGGGTTTCCTGAGATCATAACACTCCCTGAGGTATTTTAGGTCAATTTAAAACAGTTTTAAGGTGGAAACCGAAATGTTCAAAAATTGATTTTTTCGTAAGTCTATAGTGTGACTTCCCAAACTGACCTATTCAGAAATATTTTCAAACTTGTCTAAATTTTGACTTAGGATGTTCTTAAGATCATAATAAACCCTCCTTGAGGTATTTTAGGTCAATTTAACACAAATTTCAGGTCAAAACAAAAATCTTCCAAAATTGATTTTTTCGGTAAGTCTATAGTATGACTTCCGAAAATGACCTTTTTGGACATATTTTCAAATATGTCTAACTTGTGATTTAGGAGTTTCCTAAGAATGTAATAAACACTCTCTGAGGTATTTTAGGTCAATTTAAACAGTTTTCAGGTGGACCCCGAAATGTTCAAAAATTGATTTTTTCGTAAGTCTATAGTATGACTTCCGAAAATGACTTTTTCAGACATATTTTCAAATTTGTCTAAATTGCGATTTAGGAGTTTCCTAAGATCATTATAAAAACTCCCTGAGGTATTTTAGGTTGATTTAAAACAAATTTCAGGTCAAAAAAAAAATGTTCGAAAAATGAATTTTTCGTAAGTCTATGACTTTCAAAACTGACCTATTCTGAAATATTTTCAAATATGTCTAAATTGTGATTTAGGATGTTCCTAAGATCATAATTAAAACACCCTGAGGTATTTTAGGTTGTTTTAAAACAATTTTCAGGTGGTCACCAAAATGTTCCAATAAAGATTTTTTCGCAAGTCTATAGTATGACTTCCGAAAATGACATTTTCAGACATACTTTCAAATTTGTCTAAATTGCAATTTAGGAGTTTCCTAAGATCATTATTAAAACTGCCTGAGGCATTTTAGGTTGATTTAACACAAATTTAGGGTCAAAAACAAAATGCCCCAAAATGATTTTTCTCTAAGTCTATAGCATGACTTCCGAAAATGACCTTATCGGACATATATTCAAATATGTCTATATTGTGATTTGGGAGTTTCCTAAGAACGTAATAAACACTCCCTGAGGTTTTTTTAGGTCAATTTAAAACACTTTGAAGGTGGAAACCAAAATGTTCAAAAATTGATTTTTTCGTAAGTCTGACTTCAGAAAATGACCTTTTCGGACATACTTTCAAATTTGTCTAAATTGCAATTTAGGAGTTTCCTAAGATCATTATTAAAACTGCCTGAGGTATTTTAGGTTCATTTAAAACAGTTTTCAGGTGGAAACCGAAATGTTAAAAAATTGATTTTTTCGTAAGTCTATAATATGACTTCCGAAAATGACCTTTTCGGACATATTTTCAAATTTTTCTAAATTGTGATTTAGGGGTTTCCTTAGATCATAATAAACACTCCCTGGGGTATTTAAGGTCAATTTAAAACAGTTTTAAGGTGGACACCGAAATGTTCAAAAATTGATTTTTTCGTAAGTCTATAGTATGACTTCCGAAAATGACTTTTTCGGACATATTCTCCAATTTGTCTAAATTGTGATTTAGGATGTTCCTAAGATCATAATAAACACTCCCTGAGGTATTTTAGGTCGATTTAACACAAATTTCAGGTCAAAACCAAAATGTTCCAAAATTGATTTTTTCGTAAGTGTATAGCATGACTTCCGAAAATGTCCTTTTCGGACATATTTTCAAATACGTCTAAATTGTGATTTAGGAGTTTCCTAAGAACGTAATAAAGACTCCCTGAGGTTTTTCAGGTTAATTTAAAACAGTTTTAAGGTGGAAACCGAAATGTTCAAAAATTGATTTTTTCGTAAGTCTATTGTATGACTTCAGAAAATGATCTTTTGGACATATTTTCAAATTTGTCTAAATATCAAGTTAGGAGTTTCCTAAGATCATTATTAAAACTGCCTGACGTATTTTAGGTTGATTTAAAACAGTTTTCAGGTGGAAACCGAAATGTTCAAAAATTGATTTTTTCGTAATTCTATAGTATGAATTCCGAAAATGACCTTTTCGGACATATTTTTAAAGTTGTCTAAACTGTGATTCAGGATGTTCTTAAGATCATAATAAAGACTCCCTGAGGTATTTTAGGTTGATTTAAAATAATTTTCAGGTGGTCAAAAAAATGTTCCAATAAAGAATTTTTCGCAAGTCTATAGTATGACTTCCGAAAATGACCTTTTCAGACATATTTTCAAATATGTCTAAATGGTTATTTAGGAGTTTCCGAAGAACGTAATAATGACTCCCTGAGGTATTTTAGGTCAATTATAAAACAGTTTTAATGTGGAAACCGAAATGTTCAAAAATTGATTTTTTCGTAAGTCTATAAGTATGACTTCCGAAAAATACCTTTTCAGACATATTTTTAAATTATTGTAAATTGTGATTCAGGATGTTCCTAAGATCATAATAAACACTCCCTGAAGTATTTAAGGTTGATTTAAATTATTTTCAGGGTTTCACCAAAATGTTCCAAAAAAAAGATTTTTTTGCAAGTCTATAGTATGTACGGAAGCGTATTGCATTCACACAAAAAAAATAATTTCGGCTCTGTTTCTGAATTAATAAGATAATTATCTCATAATTACGAGAAAAAATAAGTTTAAAAAAAAATCGGCGCTGTTTTTCTGAGTTTATGAGATACTGTTTCCTGAAAAAAAAAAAAAACTCTGTTTTTATGAGTTTATGAGATACTGTTTCCTGAAAAAAAAAAAAAAAACTCTGTTTTTATGAGTTTATGAGATACTGTTTCCTGAAAAAAAAAAAAAAAAAGCTCTGTTTTTATGAGTTTACGAGATACTGTTTTCCGAAAAAAAAAAAAAAAAACTCTGTTTTTATGAGTTTAGGAGATACTGTTTTCTGAAAAAAAAATAAATGTGTCTGTGTTTCTCTGTCAGTGGGACAGTGGTCCCTGGTTCAGGCAGGAGCTCCTTCTATCTGTGCTGCTGAAAGCCTCTCGGGGGAGCGTGAAGTTGTTTCCGTTCTCGTAACCGGTTCCGATTACGGATCATGGAACTAGTTTCGTTCACAGAAATCAGAACCAAGCCCCGCTTCGTGCACGGATCAAGCCCTTCAAGCACACCGGCGCTCGGAGCCTGTAACCCGGCTTCCTGACAGGGCACGACCGCGGTGATGGGAGTTGGCATTAATGAAGTCAAATAAAATGACATTCACCAGCATTAAAGAAAATATACACAGCAGAAGAGTGCAAATGTGGATTCATTTATTTGTCGGACCTGATGGAAAGCATTAGTCAGAACTAGATCCATGGAGGAGCGGCTTGGTGATCCGGTTCGTCCCCCCTCCAATGACTTTCCATCAGGTCCAGGTGGACAGCTATCCGCTCCCCGGTGTGTAAGCCGGACTGGAGCGGGTGGACGGAGCAGCTCAACTCGACAGAACCCCGGCGCTCGGAGCCTGTAGCCCGGCTTCCTGACAGGACAGGACGCGGTGATGGGAGTTGGCATTAATGAAGTCAAATAAAATGACATTCACCATGATTAAAGAAAATATGCGTCTTGGTGTCCCGGTTCACCCCCCACCCCCGGACAGCTTTCCATCAGGTCCAGGTGGAAAGCTATGGGGGTGGGGGGTGAACCGGGACACAAGAGCTCCTCCATGGATCTAGTTCTGACTAATGCGTTCCATCAGGTCCGACAAATAAATGAATCCACATTTGCACTCTTCTGCTGTGTATATTTTCTTTAATGCTGGTGAATGTCATTTTATTTGACTTCATTAATGCCAACTCCCATCACCGCGGTCGTGCCCTGTCAGGAAGCCGGGTTACAGGCTCCGAGCGCCGGTGTGCTTGAAGGGCTTGATCCGTGCACGAAGCGGGGCTTGGTTCTGATTTCTGTGAACGAAACTAGTTCCATGATCCGTAATCGGAACCGGTTACGAGAACGGAAACAACTTCACGCTCCCCCGAGAGGCTTTCAGCAGCACAGATAGAAGGAGCTCCTGCCTGAACCAGGGACCACTGTCCCACTGACAGAGAAACACAGACACATTTTATTTTTTTTTCAGAAAACAGTATCTCCTAAACTCATAAAAACAGAGTTTTTTTTTTTTTTTTCGGAAAACAGTATCTCGTAAACTCATAAAAACAGAGCTTTTTTTTTTTTTTTTCAGGAAACAGTATCTCATAAACTCATAAAAACAGAGCTTTTTTTTTTTCAGGAAACAGTATCTCATAAACTCAGAAAAACAGCGCCGATTTTTTTTTTTTTTTTTAACTTTTTTTTTCTCGTAATTATGAGATAATTATCTCATTAATTCAGAAAAACAGAGCCGAAATTATTTTTTTTTTGTGAATGCAACACGCTTCCGTAAGTATGACTTCCGAAAATGACCTTTTATGGCACGACTTCAAATTTTTCTAAATTGTGATTTAGGGGTTTCTTAAGAATTTAATAAACACTCCCTGAGGTATTTAAGGTCAATTTAAAACAGTTTTCAGGTGGAAACCGAAATGTTCAAAAATTGATTTTTTCGTAAGTCTATAGTATGACTTCCGAAAATGAACTTTTTGGACATATTTTCAAATTTGTCTAAATTGTGATTTAGGATGTTTTTAACATAATAATAAACACTCCCTTAGGCATTTTAGGTTGATTTAAAAAAAATTTAGGGTCAAAAACAAAATGTTCCAAAATTGATTTTTCTGTAAGTCTATAGTATGACTTCCGAAAATAACCTTTTATGGCATGATTTCAAATTTTTCTAAATTGTGTTTGAGGGGTTTCCAAAGATCAAAATAAACACTCCCTGTGGAATGTAAGGTAAATTTAAAACAGTTTTCAGGTGGAAACCGAAATGTTCAAAAATTGATTTTTTCGTAAGTGTATAGTATGACTTCCGAAAATGACGTTTTTGGACATATTTTCTAATTTGTCTAAATTGTGATTTAGGATGTTCTTACCATCATAATAAACACTCCCTTTTGCATTTTAGGTTGATTTAACATAAATTCAGCGTCAAAAACAAAATGTTCCAAAATTGATTTTTCTGTAAGTCTATAGTATGACTTCCGAAAATGACCTTTTCAGACATATTTTCAAATATGTCTAAATTGTGATTTAGGAGTTTCCGAAGAACGTAATAACCACTCCCTGAGGTATTGTAGGTCAATTTAAAACAGTTTTAAGGGTGAAACCGAAATGTTCAAAATTGATTTTTTCGTAAGTCTATAGTATGACTTCCGAAAATGACCTTTTTCGGACATATTTTCAAATACGTCTAAATTGTGATTTAGGAGTTTCCGAAGAACGTCATAACCACTCCCTGAGGTATTTTAGGTCAATTTTAAACAGTTTTAACGTGGAAACCGAAATGTTCAAAAATGAATTTTTTCGTAAGTCTATAGTATGACTTCCGAAAACTACCTTTTCAGACACATTTTTAAATTATTGTAAATTGTGATTCAGGATGTTCCTAAGATCATAATAAACACTCCCTGAGTTATTTTAGGTCGATTAAAAAAAATTTCAGGTCGAAACAAAAATTTCCGAAAAATGAATTTTTCATGAGTCTATAGTATGACTTTCGAAAAATTACATTTTTGGACTTATTTTCATATATGTCTAAATTGTGATTCAGGAGTTTTGTAAGATCATAATTAACACTCCCTGAGGTATTTTAGGTTGATTTAAAACAATTTTCAGGTGGTCACCAAAATGTTCCAAAAATAATTTTTTCGCAAGTCTATAGTATGACTTCCGACAATGACCTTTTTGGACATATTTTCAAATTTGTCTAAATTGTGATTTAGGATGTTCTTAATATCATAATAAACACTCCCTGAGGTATTTTAGGTCGATTTAACACAAATTTAGGGTCAAAAACATAATGTTCCAAAATTGATTTTTCGGTAAGTCTATAGTATGACTTCCGAAAATGACCTTTTCGGACATATTTTCAAATATGTCTAAATTGTGATTTAGGAGTTTCCGACGAACGTAATAACCAGTCCCTTAGTTTTTATAGGTCAATTTAAAACAGTTTTAAGGTGTAAACTGAAATGTTCAAAAATTGATTTTCTCGTAAGTCTTAAGTCGTAAGTATGACTTCCGAAAATGACCTTTTCGGACATGTTTTCCAATTTGTCTAAATTGTGATTTAGGATGTTCTTAATATCATAATAAACACTCCCTTAGGCATTTTAGGTTGATTTAAAAAAAATTTAGGGTCAAAAACAAAATGTTCCAAAATTGATTTTTCTGTAAGTCTATAGTATGACTTCCGAAAATAACCTTTTATGGCATGATTTCAAATTTTTCTAAATTGTGTTTGAGGGGTTTCCAAAGATCAAAATAAACACTCCCTGTGGAATGTAAGGTAAATTTAAAACAGTTTTCAGGTGGAAACCGAAATGTTCAAAAATTGATTTTTTCGTAAGTGTATAGTATGACTTCCGAAAATGACGTTTTTGGACATATTTTCTAATTTGTCTAAATTGTGATTTAGGATGTTCTTACCATCATAATAAACACTCCCTTTTGCATTTTAGGTTGATTTAACATAAATTCAGCGTCAAAAACAAAATGTTCCAAAATTGATTTTTCTGTAAGTCTATAGTATGACTTCCGAAAATGACCTTTTCAGACATATTTTCAAATATGTCTAAATTGTGATTTAGGAGTTTCCGAAGAACGTAATAACCACTCCCTGAGGTATTGTAGGTCAATTTAAAACAGTTTTAAGGGTGAAACCGAAATGTTCAAAAATTGATTTTTTCGTAAGTCTATAGTATGACTTCCGAAAATGACCTTTTTCGGACATATTTTCAAATACGTCTAAATTGTGATTTAGGAGTTTCCGAAGAACGTCATAACCACTCCCTGAGGTATTTTAGGTCAATTTTAAACAGTTTTAACGTGGAAACCGAAATGTTCAAAAATGAATTTTTTCGTAAGTCGTAAGTAAGTATGACTTCCAAAAACTACCTTTTCAGACACATTTTTAAATTATTGTAAATTGTGATTCAGGATGTTCCTAAGATCATAATAAACACTCGCTGAGTTATTTTAGGTCGATTAAAAAAAATTTCAGGTCGAAACAAAAATTTCCGAAAAATGAATTTTTCATGAGTCTATAGTATGACTTTCGAAAAATTACATTTTTGGACTTATTTTCAAATATGTCTAAATTGTGATTCAGGAGTTTTGTAAGATCATAATTAACACTCCCTGAGGTATTTTAGGTTGATTTAAAACAATTTTCAGGTGGTCACCAAAATGTTCCAAAAATAATTTTTTTCGCAAGTCTATAGTATGACTTCCGACAATGACCTTTTTGGACATATTTTCAAATTTGTCTAAATTGTGATTTAGGATGTTCTTAATATCATAATAAACACTCCCTGAGGTATTTTAGGTCGATTTAACACAAATTTAGGGTCAAAAACATAATGTTCCAAAATTGATTTTTCGGTAAGTCTATAGTATGACTTCCGAAAATGACCTTTTCGGACATATTTTCAAATATGTCTAAATTGTGATTTAGGAGTTTCCGACGAACGTAATAACCACTCACTGAGGTATTTTAGGTCAATTTAAAACAGTTTTAAGGTGGAAACCGAAATGTTCAAAAATTGATTTTTTCGTAAGTGTATAGTATTACTTCCGAAAATGACCTTTTCGGACATATTTTCCAATTTGTCTAAATTGTGATTTAGGATGTTCCTAAGATCATAATAAACACTCCCTGAGGAATTTTAGGTCGATTTAACAAAAATTTCAGGTCAAAACCAAAATGATCCAAAATTGATTTTTTCGTAAGTCTATCGCATGACTTTCGAAAAAGAACTTTTTCGGACATATTTTCAAATACGTCTAAATTGTGATTTAGGAGTTTCCTAAGATCATAATAAACGCTCCTTGAGGTATTTTATGTCGATTTAAAAAAAATTTCAGGTCAAAACCAAAATGATCCAAAATTGATTTTTTCGTAAGTCTATAGTATGACTTCCAAAAATGACCTTTTCGGACATATTTTCAAATACGTCTAAATTGTGATTTAGGAGTTTCCTAAGATCATAATAAACATTCCTTGAGGTATTTTAGGTCGATTAAAAAAAATTTCAGGTCAAAACCAAAATGATCCAAAATTGATTTTTTCGTAAGTCCATACTATTACTTCCAAAAATGACCTTTTCGGACATATTTTCAAATTTTTCTAAATTGTGATTTGGGGGTTTCCTAAGATCATAATAAACACTCCCTGAGGTATTTAAGGTCAATTTAAAACAGTTTTCAGGTGGAAACCAAAATGTTCAAAACAAGATTTTTTCGCAAGTCTATAGTATGACTTCTGAAAATGACCTTTTCGGACATATTTTCAAATATGTCTAAATTTGGATTTTGGAGTTTCCGAAGAACGTAATAACCACTCCCTGAGGTATTGTAGGTCAATTTAAAACAGTTTTAAGGGTGAAACCGATATGTTCAAAAATTGATTTTTTCATAAGTCTATAGTATGACTTCCGAAAATGACCTTTTTCGGACATATTTTCAAATACGTCTAAATTGTGATTTAGGAGTTTCCTCAGATCATAATAAACACTCCTTGAGGTATTTTAGGTCGATTTAACACAAATTTCAGGTCAAAACCAAAATATTCAAAACAAGATTTTTTCGCAAGTCTATAGTATGACTTCCGAAAATGACCTTTTCGGACATATTTTCATTTATTTCTAAATTATGATTTAGGGGTTTCCTAAGAACGTAATAAACACTCCCTGAGGTATTTACGGTCGATTTAACCCAAATTTCAGGTGAAAACCAACATGTTCCAAAATTGATTTTTTCGTAAGTCTATAGTATGACTTCTGAAAATGACCTTTTCAGACATATTTTCAAATATGTCTAAATTGGGATTTAGGAGTTTACTAAGAACGTAATAAACATTCCCTGAGGTTTTTTAGGTCAATTTAAAACAGTTTTCAGGTGGAAACCGAAATGTTCAAAAACTGATTTTTTCGTAAGTCTCTAGTATGACTTCCGAAAATGACCTTTTCGAACATATTTTCAAATTTGTCTAAATTGTGATTTAGGATTTTCCTTTGATCATAATAAACACACCCTGAGGTATTTTAGGTTTATTTAAATCTATTTTCAGGGTTTCACCAAAATGTTCCAAAAAAGATTTTTTCGCAAGTCTATAGTATGACTTTCAAAAATGACCTTTTCGAACATATTTTAAAATAGGTCTAAATTGTGATTTAGGAGTTTCCGAAGAACGTAATAACCAGTCCCTTAGGTTTTATAGGTCAATTTAAAACAGTTTTAAGGTGGAAACCGAAATGTTCAAAAATTCATTTTTTCGTAAGTCTATAGTATGACTTCCGAAAATGACGTTTTTGGACATATTTTCTAATTTGTCTAAATTGTGATTTAGGATGTTCTTACCATCATAATAAACACTCCCTTTTGCATTTTAGGTTGATTTAACATAAATTCAGCGTCAAAAACAAAATGTTCCAAAATTGATTTTTCTGTAAGTCTATAGTATGACTTCCGAAAATGACCTTTTCAGACATATTTTCAAATATGTCTAAATTGTGATTTAGGAGTTTCCGAAGAACGTAATAACCACTCCCTGAGGTATTGTAGGTCAATTTAAAACAGTTTTAAGGGTGAAACCGAAATGTTCAAAAATTGATTTTTTCGTAAGTCTATAGTATGACTTCCGAAAATGACCTTTTTCGGACATATTTTCAAATACGTCTAAATTGTGATTTAGGAGTTTCCGAAGAACGTCATAACCACTCCCTGAGGTATTTTAGGTCAATTTTAAACAGTTTTAACGTGGAAACCGAAATGTTCAAAAATGAATTTTTTCGTAAGTCGTAAGTAAGTATGACTTCCAAAAACTACCTTTTCAGACACATTTTTAAATTATTGTAAATTGTGATTCAGGATGTTCCTAAGATCATAATAAACACTCCCTGAGTTATTTTAGGTCGATTAAAAAAAATTTCAGGTCGAAACAAAAATTTCCGAAAAATGAATTTTTCATGAGTCTATAGTATGACTTTCGAAAAATTACATTTTTGGACTTATTTTCAAATATGTCTAAATTGTGATTCAGGAGTTTTGTAAGATCATAATTAACACTCCCTGAGGTATTTTAGGTTGATTTAAAACAATTTTCAGGTGGTCACCAAAATGTTCCAAAAATAATTTTTTCGCAAGTCTATAGTATGACTTCCGACAATGACCTTTTTGGACATATTTTCAAATTTGTCTAAATTGTGATTTAGGATGTTCTTAATATCATAATAAACACTCCCTGAGGTATTTTAGGTCGATTTAACACAAATTTAGGGTCAAAAACATAATGTTCCAAAATTGATTTTTCGGTAAGTCTATAGTATGACTTCCGAAAATGACCTTTTCGGACATATTTTCAAATATGTCTAAATTGTGATTTAGGAGTTTCCGACGAACGTAATAACCACTCACTGAGGTATTTTAGGTCAATTTAAAACAGTTTTAAGGTGGAAACCGAAATGTTCAAAAATTGATTTTTTCGTAAGTGTATAGTATTACTTCCGAAAATGACCTTTTCGGACATATTTTCCAATTTGTCTAAATTGTGATTTAGGATGTTCCTAAGATCATAATAAACACTCCCTGAGGAATTTTAGGTCGATTTAACAAAAATTTCAGGTCAAAACCAAAATGATCCAAAATTGATTTTTTCGTAAGTCTATCGCATGACTTTCGAAAAAGAACTTTTTCGGACATATTTTCAAATACGTCTAAATTGTGATTTAGGAGTTTCCTAAGATCATAATAAACGCTCCTTGAGGTATTTTAGGTCGATTTAAAAAAAATTTCAGGTCAAAACCAAAATGATCCAAAATTGATTTTTTCGTAAGTCTATAGTATGACTTCCAAAAATGACCTTTTCGGACATATTTTCAAATACGTCTAAATTGTGATTTAGGAGTTTCCTAAGATCATAATAAACATTCCTTGAGGTATTTTAGGTCGATTAAAAAAAATTTCAGGTCAAAACCAAAATGATCCAAAATTGATTTTTTCGTAAGTCCATACTATTACTTCCAAAAATGACCTTTTCGGACATATTTTCAAATTTTTCTAAATTGTGATTTGGGGGTTTCCTAAGATCATAATAAACACTCCCTGAGGTATTTAAGGTCAATTTAAAACAGTTTTCAGGTGGAAACCAAAATGTTCAAAACAAGATTTTTTCGCAAGTCTATAGTATGACTTCTGAAAATGACCTTTTCGGACATATTTTCAAATATGTCTAAATTTGGATTTTGGAGTTTCCGAAGAACGTAATAACCACTCCCTGAGGTATTGTAGGTCAATTTAAAACAGTTTTAAGGGTGAAACCGATATGTTCAAAAATTGATTTTTTCATAAGTCTATAGTATGACTTCCGAAAATGACCTTTTTCGGACATATTTTCAAATACGTCTAAATTGTGATTTAGGAGTTTCCTCAGATCATAATAAACACTCCTTGAGGTATTTTAGGTCGATTTAACACAAATTTCAGGTCAAAACCAAAATATTCAAAACAAGATTTTTTCGCAAGTCTATAGTATGACTTCCGAAAATGACCTTTTCGGACATATTTTCATTTATTTCTAAATTATGATTTAGGGGTTTCCTAAGAACGTAATAAACACTCCCTGAGGTATTTACGGTCGATTTAACCCAAATTTCAGGTGAAAACCAACATGTTCCAAAATTGATTTTTTCGTAAGTCTATAGTATGACTTCTGAAAATGACCTTTTCAGACATATTTTCAAATATGTCTAAATTGGGATTTAGGAGTTTACTAAGAACGTAATAAACATTCCCTGAGGTTTTTTAGGTCAATTTAAAACAGTTTTCAGGTGGAAACCGAAATGTTCAAAAACTGATTTTTTCGTAAGTCTCTAGTATGACTTCCGAAAATGACCTTTTCGAACATATTTTCAAATTTGTCTAAATTGTGATTTAGGATTTTCCTTTGATCATAATAAACACACCCTGAGGTATTTTAGGTTTATTTAAATCTATTTTCAGGGTTTCACCAAAATGTTCCAAAAAAGATTTTTTCGCAAGTCTATAGTATGACTTTCAAAAATGACCTTTTCGAACATATTTTAAAATAGGTCTAAATTGTGATTTAGGAGTTTCCGAAGAACGTAATAACCAGTCCCTTAGGTTTTATAGGTCAATTTAAAACAGTTTTAAGGTGGAAACCGAAATGTTCAAAAATTCATTTTTTCGTAAGTCTATAGTATGACTTTCAAAAATGACCTTTTCGGACATATTTTCAAATAGGTCAAAATTGTGATTTAGGAGTTTCCGAAGAACGTAATAACCAGTCCCTTAGTTTTTATAGGTCAATTTAAAACAGTTTTAAGGTGTAAACTGAAATGTTCAAAAATTGATTTTTTCGTAAGTCTATAGTATGACTTCCGAAAATGACCTTTTCGGACATATTTTCCAATTTGTCTAAATTGTGATTTAGGATGTTCTTAAGATCATAATAAACACTCCCTTAGGCATTTTAGGTCGATTTAACACAAATTTAGGGTCAAAAACAAAATGTTCCAAAATTGATTTTTCTGTAAGTCTATAGTATGACTTCCGAAAATGACCTTTTCGGACATATTTTCAAATACGTCTAAATTGTGATTTAGGAGTTTCCGAAGAACGTAATAACCACTCACTGAGGTATTTTAGGTAAATTTGAAACAGTTTTAAGGTGGAAACCGAAATGTTCAAAAATTGACTTTTTCGTAAGTGTATATAGTATTACTTCCGAAAATAACCTTTTCGGACATATTTTCCAATTTGTGTAAATTGTGATTTAGGATGTTCTTAAGATCATAATAAACACTCCCTGAGGCATTTTAGGTTGATTTAACACAAATTTAGGGTCAAAACAAAAATGTTCGAAAAATGAGTTTTTCGTAAGTCTATAGTATGACTTTCAAAAATGACCTTTTCGGACATATTTTCAAAAATGTCTAAATTGTGATTTAGGATGTTCCTAAGATCATAATAAAAACTCCCTGAGGTATTTTAGGTTTAGTTAAAACAATTTTCAGGTGGTCACCAAAATGTTCCAATAAAGAATTTTTCGCAAGTCAATACTATGACTTCCGAAAATGACATTTTCAGACATATTTTCAAATTTGTCTAAATGGTTATTTAGGAGTTTCTGAAGAACTTAATCACGACTCCCTGAGGTATTTTAGGTCAATTTAAAACAGTTTTAACGTGGAAACCGAAATGTTCAAAAATGGATTTTTTCGTAAGTCTATAGTATGACTTCCGAAAATTACCTTTTCAGACATATTTTTTAATTATTGTAAATTGTGATTCAGGATGTTCCTAAAATCATAATAAACACTCCCTGAGGTATTTTAGGTCGATTTAACACAAATTTCAGGTCAAAACGAAAATGTTCCAAAATTGATTTTTTCGTAAGTCTTTAGTATGACTTCCGAAAATGACCTTTTATGGCACGATTTCAAATTTTTCTAAATTGTGATTTAGTGGTTTCCTAAGAACGTAATAAACACTCCCTGACGTATTTAAGGTCAATTGAAAACAGTTTTCAGGTGGAAACCGAAGTGTTCAAAAATTGATTTTTTCGTAAGTCTATAGTATGACTTCCGAAAATGACCTTTTCGGACATATTTTCAAATTTGACTAAATTGTTATTTAGGGGTTTCCTAAGATCATAATAAACACTCCCTGAGGTATTTAAGGTCGATTTAACACAAATTTCAGGTGGAAACCGAAATGTTCAAAAACTGATTTTTTCGTACTATAGTATGACTTCAGAAAATGACCTTTTCGGACATATTTTCCAATTTGTCTAAATTGTGATTTAGGATGTTCTTAAGATCATAATAAACACTCCCTTTGGCATTTTAGGTCGATTTAACACAAATTTAGGGTCAAAAACAAAATGTTCCAAAATTTATTTTTCTTTAAGTCTATAGTATGACTTCCGAAAATGACCTTTTCGAACATATTTTCAAATTTGTCTAAATTGTGATTTAGGATTTTCCTTTGATCATAATAAACACACCCTGAGGTATTTTAGGTTTATTTAAATCTATTTTCAGGGTTTCACCAAAATGTTCCAAAAAAGATTTTTTCGCAAGTCTATAGTATGACTTTCAAAAATGACCTTTTCGAACATATTTTAAAATAGGTCTAAATTGTGATTTAGGAGTTTCCGAAGAACGTAATAACCAGTCCCTTAGGTTTTATAGGTCAATTTAAAACAGTTTTAAGGTGGAAACCGAAATGTTCAAAAATTCATTTTTTCGTAAGTCTATAGTATGACTTTCAAAAATGACCTTTTCGGACATATTTTCAAATAGGTCAAAATTGTGATTTAGGAGTTTCCGAAGAACGTAATAACCAGTCCCTTAGTTTTTATAGGTCAATTTAAAACAGTTTTAAGGTGTAAACTGAAATGTTCAAAAATTCATTTTTTCGTAAGTCTATAGTATGACTTCCGAAAATGACCTTTTCGGACATATTTTCCAATTTGTCTAAATTGTGATTTAGGATGTTCTTAAGATCATAATAAACACTCCCTTAGGCATTTTAGGTCGATTTAACACAAATTTAGGGTCAAAAACAAAATGTTCCAAAATTGATTTTTCTGTAAGTCTATATAGTATGACTTCCGAAAATGACCTTTTCGGACATATTTTCAAATACGTCTAAGTTGTGATTTAGGAGTTTCCGAAGAACGTAATAACCACTCACTGAGGTATTTTAGGTCAATTTAAAACAGTTTTAAGGTGGAAACCGAAATGTTCAAAAATTGACTTTTTCGTAAGTGTATATAGTATTACTTCCGAAAATAACCTTTTCGGACATATTTTCCAATTTGTGTAAATTGTGATTTAGGATGTTCTTAAGATCATAATAAACACTCCCTGAGGCATTTTAGGTTGATTTAACACAAATTTAGGGTCAAAACAAAAATGTTCGAAAAATGAGTTTTTCGTAAGTCTATAGTATGACTTTCAAAAATGACCTTTTCGGACATATTTTCAAAAATGTCTAAATTGTGATTTAGGATGTTCCTAAGATCATAATAAAAACTCCCTGAGGTATTTTAGGTTTAGTTAAAACAATTTTCAGGTGGTCACCAAAATGTTCCAATAATGAATTTTTCGCAAGTCAATACTATGACTTCCGAAAATGACATTTTCAGACATATTTTCAAATTTGTCTAAATGGTTATTTAGGAGTTTCTGAAGAACTTAATCACGACTCCCTGAGGTATTTTAGGTCAATTTAAAACAGTTTTAACGTGGAAACCGAAATGTTCAAAAATTGATTTTTTCGTAAGTCTATAGTATGACTTCCGAAAATTACCTTTTCAGACATATTTTTTAATTATTGTAAATTGTGATTCAGGATGTTCCTAAGATCATAATAAACACTCCCTGAGGTATTTTAGGTCGATTTAACACAAATTTCAGGTCAAAACGAAAATGTTCCAAAATTGATTTTTTCGTAAGTCTTTAGTATGACTTCCGAAAATGACCTTTTATGGCACGATTTCAAATTTTTCTAAATTGTGATTTAGTGGTTTCCTAAGAACGTAATAAACACTCCCTGACGTATTTAAGGTCAATTGAAAACAGTTTTCAGGTGGAAACCGAAGTGTTCAAAAATTGATTTTTTCGTAAGTCTATAGTATGACTTCCGAAAATGACCTTTTCGGACATATTTTCAAATTTGACTAAATTGTTATTTAGGGGTTTCCTAAGATCATAATAAACACTCCCTGAGGTATTTAAGGTCGATTTAACACAAATTTCAGGTGGAAACCGAAATGTTCAAAAACTGATTTTTTCGTAAGTCTATAGTATGACTTCAGAAAATGACCTTTTCGGACATATTTTCCAATTTGTCTAAATTGTGATTTAGGATGTTCTTAAGATCATAATAAACACTCCCTTTGGCATTTTAGGTCGATTTAACACAAATTTAGGGTCAAAAACAAAATGTTCCAAAATTTATTTTTCTTTAAGTCTATAGTATGACTTCCGAAAATGACCTTTTCGGACATATTTTCAAATATGTCTAAATTGTGATTTAGGAGTTTCCGAAGAACGTAATAACCACTCACTGAGGTATTTTAGGTCAATTTAAAACAGTTTTAAGGTGGAAACCGAAATGTTCAAAAATTGATTTTTGCGTAAGTGTATAGTATTACTTCCGAAAATGACCTTTTCGGACATATTTTCCAATTTGTCTAAATTGTGATTTAGGATGTTCTTAAGATCATAATAAACACTCCCTGAGGCATTTTAGGTTGATTTAACACAAATTTAGGGTCAAAACAAAAATGTTCAAAAAATGAATTTTTCGTGAGTCTATAGTATGACTTTCAAAAAAGACCTTTTCGGACATATTTTCAAAAATGTCTTAATTGTGATTTAGGATTTTCCTAAGATCATAATAAAAACTCCCTGAGGTATTTTAGGTTTATTTAAAACAATTTTCAGGTGGTCACCAAAATGTTCCAATAAAGAATTTTTCGCAAGTCTATAGTATGACTTCCAAAAATGACATTTTCAGACATATTTTCAAATATGCCTAAATGGTTATTTTGGAGTTTCCGAAGAATTTAATAACCACTCCCTGAGGTTTTTTAGGTCAATTTAAAACAGTTTTAACGTGGAAACCGAAATGTTCAAAAATTGATTTTTTCGTAAGTCTATAGTATGACTTCAGAAAATTACCTTTTCAGACATATTTTTTAATTATTGTAAATTGTGATTCAGGATGTTCCTAAGATCATAATAAACACTCCCTGAGGTATTTTAGGTCGATTAAAAAAAATTTTTCGGTCGAAACAAAAATTTCCGAAAAATGAATTTTTCGTAAGTCTATAGTATGACTTTTGAAAAATGAACTTTTTGGACATATTTTCAAATGTGTCTAAATTGTGATTTAGGAGTTTCGTAAGACCATAATAATCACTCCCTGAGGTATTTTAGGTTGATTTAAAACGGTTTTCAGGTGGAAACCGAAATGTTTAAAAATTGATTTTTTCGTAAGTCTATAGTATGACTTCCGAAAATGACCTTTTCGGACATATTTTCCAATTCGTCTAAATTGTGATTTAGGATGTTCTTACCATCATAATAAACACTCCCTTTTACATTTTAGGTTGATTTAACAGAAATTTAGGCTCAAAAACAAAATGTTCCAAAATTGATTTTTCTGTAAGTCTATAGTATGACTTCCGAAAATTACTTTTTCGGACATATTTTCAAATATGTCTAAATTGTGATTTAGGAGTTTCCGAAGAACGTAATAACCACTCCCTGAGGTATTGTAGGTCAATCTAAAACAGGTTTAAGGGTGAAACCGAAATGTTCAAAAATTGATTTTTTCGTAAGTCTATCGCATGACTTCCGAAAAAGACCTTCTTCTGACATATTTTCAAATACGTCTAAATTGTGATTTAGGAGTTTCCTAAGATCATAATAAACACTCCATGAGGTATTTTAGGTCAATTTAACACAAAGTTCAGGTAAAAAACCAAAATGTTCAAAACAAGATTTTTTCGTAAGTCTATAGTATGACTTCAGAAAATGACCTTTTCGGACATATTTTCAATTATGTCTAAATAGTGATTTAGGTTGTTTCCTAAGAACGTAATAAATACTCCCTGAGGTATTTAAGGTCAGTTTAAAACAGTTTTCAGGTGGAAACCGAAATGTTCAAAAACTGATTTTTTCGCAAGTCTATAGTATGACTTCCGAAAAAAACCTTTTTCGGACATATTTCCAAATACGTCTAAATTGTGTTTTAGGAGTTTCCTAAGATCATAATAAACACTCCCTGAGGTATTTTAGGTCAATTTAACACAAATTTCAGGTCAAAACCAAAATGTTCAAAACAAGATTTTTTCGCAAGTCTATAGTATGACTTCAGAAAATGACCTTTTCGGACATATTTTCAATTATGTCTAAATTGTGATTTAGGGGTTTTCTAAAAACGTAATAAACACTCCCTGAGGAATTTAAGGTCGATTTAACACAGTTTTCAGGTGGAAACCGAAATGTTCAAAAACTGATTTTTTCGCAAGTCTATAGTATGACTTCCGAAAATGACCTTTTCGTACATATTTTCAAATTTGTCTAAATTGTGATTTAGGATGTTCCTAAGATCATAATAAACACTCCCTGAGGTACATTAGGTTGATTTAAATCTATTTTCAGGGTTTCACCAAAATGTTCCAAAAAAGATTTTTTCGCAAGTCTATAGTATGACTTCCGAAAATGACCTTTTCGGACACATTTTCAAATATGTCTAAATTGGGATTTAGGAGTTTACTAAGAACGTAATAAACACTCCTTGAGGTTTTTTAGGTCAATTTAAAACAGTTTTCAGGTGGAAACCGAAATGTTCAGAAACTGATTTTTTCGTAAGTCTATAGTATGACTTCCGAAAATGACCTTTTCGAACATATTTTCAAATTTGTCTAAATTGTGATTTAGGATGTTCCTAAGATCATAATAAACACACCCTGAGGTATGTTAGGTTGATTTAAATCTATTTTCAGGGTTTCACCAAAATTTTCCAAAAAAGATTTTTTCGCAAGTCTATAGTATGACTTCCGAAAATGACCTTTTCGAACATATTTTCAAATTTGTGTAAATTGTGATTTAGGACGTTCCTAAGATCATAATAAACACTCCCTGAGGTATTTTAGGTTGATGTAAATCTATTTTCTTGGTTTCACCAAAATGTTCCAAAAAAGATTTTTTCGCAAGTCTATAGTATGACTTTCAAAAATGACCTTTTCGGACATGTTTTCAAATATGTCTAAATTGGGATTTAGGAGTTTACTAAGAACGTAATAAACACTCCTTGAGGTTTTTTAGGTCAATTTAAAACAGTTTTCAGGTGGAAACCGAAATGTTCAAAAACTGATTTTTTCGTAAGTCTATAGTATGACTTCCGAAAATGACCTTTTTGAACATATTTTCAAATTTGTCTAAATTGTGATTTAGGATGTTCCTAAGATCATAATAAACACACCCTGACGTATTTTAGGTTGATTTAAGTCTATTTTCAGGGTTTCACCAAAATGTTCCAAAAAAGATTTTTTCGCAAGTCTATAGTATGTCTTCCGAAAATGACCTTTTCGGACATATTTTCAATTATGTCTAAATTGTGATTTAGGAGTTTACTAAGATCATAATAAACACTCCCTGAGGTATTTAAGGTCGATTTAACAGAAATTTCACGTCAAAACCAAAATGTTCCAAAATTGATTTTTTTGTAAGTCTATAGTATGACTTCCGAAAATGACCTTTTCGGAAATGATTTCAAATTTGTCTAAATTGTGATTTAGGACATTCTTAAGATCATAATAAACACTCCCGAAAAGGTTTCAGGCTGATTCAAAAAACATTTCAGGGTGTGACTACAGACGTCCAAAAATGATGTGTTCACAGCTCAACACCAGCAGACAGACATCCTTTATTGAAATAAAACACACATAGAAGAAAACAGTAAACCCCGTCTGTTCCAGAACAGCTCGTTACTTGTATAAATTATACACACACATTTTCCAACAGTGTGAGCTCAGAACACTGACATTCTGCACAACTTTCCAAATGCACTACGACAAATGAATCCAATTTGAAATGAAAAAAAGAATTCCTAACATCTTAGTAACGGTCCCTGGGGTGTTTCAGGTTATTTGACATATTTTTCAGGTGGTCGTCCAGTGCTTTCACTTTCAGGTTGTGTGCGCCTTGGACATGTTTCCTGATACGTGTCAGTGTTTTCGATGGTCCCTAATGAATGTGTAGACCTTTCAGGTGGTCTCTGGTGGTCCGATACAAAGGTTATACTACATATAAATAAACTTCCAGAGGGTCTCTGGTCATTATTCAGACCTCCGTAAACGCTCCTTGGGTTTTTTGTACATAGTTTTCAGGCGGTCACCAACTCCAACTCTACAAATGGACACTTATTTCCACTGAGATGTTTCAGGTTGTTTTCATCGCTTTGTGTTTAACAGTTTTATTCGTCTGTTTCTGTAAATAAAGCTGGTCAAAGCTGAGGGTCCTGCAGGAGCGAAAACCGATGCAGAAAAAGTAAAAGGTGCAGAAACCACCAACATTCAAGATGCTCAAAGCCTTCGGGAATTTCCATAAAGGAGATCTCATGGACAAACTGAAGGTACGTCATCTCCAACACAGAAACCCTTCAAACCTGTAGACCTGGTTTAGCTCCACTGACGTGAACCACCAGGAGGAGGAGCTGATCTGAACCTGTCTGGTTTTGTTTGGTTATTCACTGAAAGGGGGCGACAGAGAAAAGAAATAAAGACTGGACTGCAGATGATCCTAAACTGTACTATTTCAACTCTATCAATAATCACTTTGTGTCTGAATCACTTTCCTCCAGCCTCCAGTTTTATCGTCAGAACTGTCGTATTCATGAACGATCATCAGAAAGTTGAAACGTATCTGAATTATTATCGTATGAAACCCGTGGTTCCAGGCACAACAAACCCCACCCCTCACACATGTTGTAGTTTATTTTGGCATCAATCCAGCTGATGTCATCATATCAACTGCCTCTATATATGCACCAAATTTCAAGAAAATTGAAACAAAATTGATGTTTTTATAGACATTTGAAATTTTGTCCATTGTAAGTAAATGGGCGGAAAGAAGATTTTAAAAATTCGAACTTTGACCTACTTTTCAAAAATGTAACCACATCTTTGTCTACTACAGACATTCAAAATTTCACCCATTGTAAGTAAATGGGAAAAACAAAAAACAATTTAAAAATTCATAAAAAAATTTGACCTTTGACCTACTTTTCCCAAAATATAACCACATCTATTCTGGGTCACTGGCAATCTATAAACCAAATTTGGTATGAATTCAACCTATAGTTTTGCTGCTATATGCATTTGAAAATTGGCCCATTATAAGTAAAAGGGAAAAAAAAAAAAGATTTAAAAAATTCATAAAAAATTTTAGCTTTGACCTACTTTTCACTAAATGTAATGAGATGTATTCTGGGTGACTGGCAATCTATAAACCCAATTTGGTATGAATTCAACCTATAGTTTTGCTGCTACAGACATTTGAAATTTCGCCCATTATAAGTAATGGGGAAAAAAAAACAATTTAAAAATTCATTAAAAATTTGACCTTTGACCTACTTTTCTCAAAATATAACCACATCTATTCTGGGTCACTGGCAATCTGTAAACCAAATCTGGTATGAATTCAAGCAATACTTTTGCTGCTACAGAAATTTGAAATTTCACCCATTATAAGTAAATGGGGGAAAAAAAATTAAAAATTTGAAAAAAAATTTGAACTTTGACCTACTTTTTCCAAAATGTAATGAGATATATTCTGGGTCACTCTCAATCTATAAACCCAATTTGGTATGAATTCAACTAATGGTTTTGCTGCTACAGACATTCAAAATTTTGCCCATTATAAGTAAATGAAAAAAAAAAAAAAAAAATTAAAAATTCATTAAAAATTTGACCTTTGACCTACTTTTCTCAAAATATAACCACATCTATTCTGGGTCTCTGACAATCTATAAACCCAATTTGGTATGAATTCAACCAATAATTTTGCTAATACCAACATTTGAAATTTCACACATTATAAGTAAATGGGAAAAAACAATTAAAAAATTTGTAGAAACTTTGAACTTTGACCTACTTTTCCCAAAATGTCATGAGATCCATTCTGGGTCACTGGCAATCTATACACCCAATATGGCATGAATTCAACTAATGGTTTTGCTGCTACAGACATTTGAAATTTTGCCCATTATAAGTAAATGGGAAAAAAAATATTTTAAAAATTCATAAAAAAAATTGAACTTTGACCTACTTTTTCCAAAATGTAATGAAATATATTCTGGGTCGCTGTCAATATGTAAACCCAATTTGGTATGAATTCAACTAATAGTTTTGCTGCTACACACATTCAAATTTTCGCCCATTATAAGTAAATGGAAAAAAAAAAAAAAAAAACATTTAAAAATTCATTAAAAATTTGACCTTTGACCTACTTTTCTCAAAATATAACCACATCTATTCTGGGTCTCTGACAATCTATAAACCCAATTTGGTGTGAATTCAACCAATAATTTTGCTTATACCGACATTTGAAATTTCACACATTATAAGTGAATGCGGAAAAAAAAGATTTTAAAAATTAATAAAACATAAAAAATTTGAAATAAAAACTTTGAACTTTGACCTACTTTTTCCAAAATGTAATGAGATATATTCTGAGTCACTGTCCATGTATAAACCCAATTTGGTATGAATACAACCAATAGTTTTGCAGCTACAGATATTTGAAATTTTGCCGATTATATGGGGAAAAAAAAAAGATTAAAAAAATTCATAAAAAAAAATTTAACTTTGACCTATTTTTCCCAAAATTTAATGAGATCTATTCTGGGTCTCTGACAATCTATAAACCCAATTTGGTATGAATTCAATCAATAATTTTGCCAATAGCAACATTTGAAATTTCACACATTATAAGTAAATGGGAAAAAACAATTAAAAAATTTGTAAAAACTTTGAACTTTGACCTACTTTTCCCAAAATGTCATGAGATCCATTCTGGGTCACTGGCAATCTATGCACCCAATATGGCATGAATTCAACTAATGGTTTTGCTGCTACAGACATTTGAAATTTTGCCCATTATAAGTAAATGGGAAAAAAAAGATTTTAAAAATTCATAAAAAAAATTTGAACTTTGACCTACTTTTTCCAAAATGTAGTGAGATATATTCTGGGTCGCTGTCAATATGTAAACCCAATTTGGTATGAATTCAACTAATGGTTTTGCTGCTACAGACATTCAAATTTTGCCCATTATTAGTAAATGGGAAAAAAAAAAAAAAAAACATTTAAAAATTAATTAAAAATTTGACCTTTGACCTACTTTTCTCAAAATATAACCACATCTATTCTGGGTCTCTGACAATCTATAAACTCAATTTGGTATGAATTCAATCAATAATTTTGCTGATACCGACATTTAAAATTTCATACATTATAAGTAAATGGGAAAAAACAATTTAAAAATTTGTAAAAACTTTTAACTTTGACCTCCTTTTCCCAAAATATCATGAGATCCATTCTGGGTCACTGGCAATCTATACACCCAATATGGCATGAATTCAACTAATGGTTTTGAAATTTTGCCCATTATAAGTAAATGGGGAAAAAAAAAGATTTTAAAAATTCATAAAAAAATTTGAACTTTGACCTACTTTTTCCAAAATGTAATGAAATATATTCTGGGTCGCTGTCAATATGTAAACCCAATTTGGTATGAATTCAACAAATAGTTTTGCTGCTACACACATTCAAATTTTCGCCCATTATAAGTAAATGGAAAAAAAAAAATTAAAAATTCATTAAAAATTTGACCTTTGACCTACTTTTCTCAAAATATAACCACATCTATTCTGGGTCTCTGACAATCTATAAACCCAATTTGGTGTGAATTCAACCAATAATTTTGCTGATACCGACATTTGAAATTTCACACATTATAAGTAAATGCGGAAAAAAAAGATTTTAAAAATTAATAAAACATAAAAAATTTGAAATAAAAACTTTGAACTTTGACCTACTTTTTCCAAAATGTCATGAGATATATTCTGAGTCACTGTCCATGTATAAACCCAATTTGGTATGAATACAACCAATAGTTTTGCAGCTACAGATATTTGAAATTTTGCCGATTATATGGGGGAAAAAAAAAAAGATTTAAAAAATTCATTAAAAAAATTTAACTTCGACCTATTTTTCCCAAAATTTAATGAGATCTATTCTGGGTCTCTGACAATCTATAAACCCAATTTGGTATGAATTCAACCAATAATTTTGCCAATACCAACATTTGAAATTTCACACATTATAAGTAAATGGGAAAAAACAATTAAAAAATTTGTAAAAACTTTGAACTTTGACCTACTTTTCCCAAAATATCATGAGATCCATTCTGGGTCACTGGCAATCTATACACCCAATATGGCATGAATTCAACTAATGGTTTTGCTGCTACAGACATTTGAAATTTTGCCCATTATAAGTAAATGGGGAAAAAAAAGATTTTAAAAATTCATTAAAAATTTGAACTTTGACCTACTTTTTCTAAAATGTAATGAAATATATTCTGGGTCGCTGTCAATATGTAAACCCAATTTGGTATGAATTCAACTAATAGTTTTGCTGCTACAGACATTCAAAATTTCGCCCATTATAAGTAAATGGAAAAAAAAACCCAAAAACATTTAAAAATTCATTAAAAATTTGACCTTTGACCTACTTTTCTCAAAATATAACCACATCTATTCTGGGTCTCTGACAATCTATAAACCCAATTTGGTGTGAATTCAACCAATAATTTTGCTGATACCGACATTTGAAATTTCACACATTATAAGTAAATGAGGAAAAAAAAGATTTTAAAAATTAATAAAACATAAAAAATTTGAAATAAAAACTTTGAACTTTGACCTACTTTTTCCAAAATGTAATGAGATATATTCTGAGTCACTGTCCATGTATAAACCCAATATGGTATGAATACAACCAATAGTTTTGCAGCTACAGATATTTGAAATTTGGCCGATTATATGGGGGGAAAAAAAAAAGATTAAAAAAATTCATTAAAAAAATTTAACTTTGACCTATTTTTCCCAAAATTTAATGAGATCTATTGTGGGTCAGTGGCAAGCTCTAAACCAAATTTGGTATGAATTCAACCAATAGTTTTGCTGCTAGAGTGTTAACCATCAAACAAACTAACGTACAAAGAAACAAAGAAACCGAACCAAAAACAACCCCCCCCCCCCCCCCCCTTCAGGAGGCGGGGTAAATATCAGCTTTAGAGATCTGTCTGCATGTACATTCTTATTTTTTTATATATAAAACGTTATGATAATAACTGTTTTGTTTATTACTGAAGGAGAATCTCCTTTATGTCCTAAACTGATGCCAACCTCAATGAAGACATGTTGCTAAAGAGCACCACCTGGAGGACAATCACAGGAACATCAACACAATGGTATATTACAGGGGGTCCATGAAGTCTCCTGACAACTTAACAAACTATTAATTAAAAAAGCAAATTAATAGTCCAATCTGTGGAAATTATTACAAAATTAAAAGTAGATATTGAAGTTTTTTTTTCTTACCGCATTTAATCCACGTCTATTTGGACACCGTTGGTTACATAAAGCACATCCAGAGGGTGCCAGAAAACAGTTAGCATTTAAAGGCTGGAATCAACTTTTATTTTTTATCCCCATAAAAAAAAGAAAAAAAAAAAAAAAAAGACTCAAACAATTATGCGAATAGTTATTTAATACAGTTACAGCTCGATTTTAACCCATTTTTGTGTGAATGACTTAGAATTCTATTAATGCACTTGGTAGAATTAGCTTATTATAATGTCGTAGCGCTGCCATGAGGAGGTTTTAACACTTAGATGAAGTACTGAGCTACTTTAAATAACAGTACTGAAAATACTCCATAAATAAGTATCCATTAAAAGGTACGGAAGACGATTAGGACCACTGAGAAAAAAAAACAACAAAAAAACAAGTAATGTCCAATATTTTTTAAAATTATTATTCTGAGAAAAAAAGTCAGAATTCTGAGAAAAGTCAGAATTCTGACTTTAATCTTGGAAATCTTACTTTCATCTTACTTCAGAATTCTGACCATCTTAAATTTTTTTTTTATTATTGTTCTGAGATTAAAGTCAGAATTTGGAGGAAAAAAGTCTGAATTCTGACTTTTTTTTTTTATAAACGTTATTGTTGAGATTAAAGTCAGAATTTGGAAGAAAAAAGTCTGGATTCTGACTTAAATCTCGGAATCCTGACTTTTTTCTCAGAATTCTGACTGTTTTAAATATTTTTTTTATTAGTATTCTGAGAAAAAAAGTCAGAATTAGGGGGAAAAAGTCTGAATTATGACTTTTTCCTCAGAATTCTGACTTTTTTCTCAGAATTCTGACTAATCTCTGAATAACAATTTAAAAAATATACTGGACCTGACTGTAATTTTTTTTTTTCAGTTACCCTCATCCTCTTCCGTATAAAGTACTTCATGGTTTTGGATTCTTATTAACGCTGCATTAACGTGTTTGTTGTTCTTTCCATTTGTCCTTTTTGATGATGTATTTTCTATTGAGAGGTTTTTATTCAGGTTAAAAAGCAGAATTTCTTTAACGCAAATATTAAAAAAACTCAACACAATCGGAGACAAAAAACTGAAACTAAACCTGTCGAATGTACTTGAGTAAAATTATTTGTACAAATTAACACTTGATGCTCATAAAAAGTCGTGCAGAGACCTTTGGTTTTCAGAGGCCATTATTATTGTGGAATGACACCTGAGCAGCATCGACAAACAGAGTCCATGTCACACGAAAAAAACAGACGCACAAACGCTGATGAGCTTAAAAAGCAGCGAAACACGATCTGTAACATGAGGAATGAGAAGACGAAGCCGTTAATGTTTCTGCTTTCATGCGTTTCAAAGCGTGACCTTTTGGTTTAGGTTTGAGGTTCTGACGGTCGACTCTTCAGATCTCGTCCTTTCGTTCGTCGATATAGTTCGTTTACGTTGAGGACGAGGGTCTCGGAGTCTGAACCGCGTCCGGTGTTCAGCGTTCAGACGGATCCTGGGTCGTTTAGCGCCGTTCGTTGCGGTATAAGTCCTTCTCCAGCTGATGTCGGAGGTTTAACTCTGGACCCTCCAGAAGATCATCTGTCGGTCGTCGCCGCCGGTGATCACCGTGGTGTTGAGGTCGTTCATCCACATGGCGGTAACAGCACCTGCACGAAACCACGGAAAGTATTTTCACATAAGAAGATAACAGTAGCGCTTCTGTATTTCTATTTGAGACATGAGGTGCTTTTCTACGACGGCGTATTAGCGCCACGTTAGAAAATGAAAATACTTGTCGCTACGAGAATTAAGAAAAAAAATATCAAGATAAAAGCCGTGATTTTATGAGAATAAAGTCAAATACAAAAAGAGTCAAAATTTTACAAGAATACAGTCGTAACATTGCGAGAATAAAGCCGGAATATTATGAGAATAAAGTCATAGTTTAAAAAAAAAACCTCAATTTAATGAAAATAATGTCGTACTTTTATGAGGTTAAAGTCGTCATATTTCGAGACATTAGTTAGTAGTTTCACATACGAAGAAGATAATCCCAGCGCTTCCGTATTTCTATTTGAGACATTAGGTGCGTTTCTACGACTGCGCATTAGGGCCACATGAAAAAATAAAAAACACTTTATAGTCACTACAGGAATAAAGTAAAAAAAAACATCGAGATAAAACCCGTATTTTTATGAGAATAAAGTGAAATACAAGGAGTCATAATTTTACAAGTATAAAGTCGTAATATTGCGAGAATAAAGTCATAATATTATGAGAATAAAGTCATAATTTTAAAAAAAACTCAATTTAATGAAAATAATGTCGTACTTTTATGAGGTTAAAGTCATCATATTTCAAGACATTAGGTGCGTTTCTACGACGGCGTATTAGGGCCACAAAAGAAAATAAAAACACTTGTCACTACGAGAATGAAGTAAAAAAAAAAAAAAAATCAATATAAAACCTGTGATTTTATGAGAATAAAGTTGAATACAAAAAGAGTCATAATTTTACGAGTATAAAGTCGTAATATTGCGAGAATAAAGCCGTAATATTATGAGAATAAAGTCGTAATTTAAAAACAGGTAGGAAAAATATCATTTACAAGAATAAAGACGTACCCATTCTTTGCATAATACAGAACTTTGAACATTTTGTGAGGTTCTACCTAAGAAAATAAAAACACTTGTCACTACGAGAATAAAGTCCAAAGATACTGAGATAAAACCCATGATTTTATGAGAATAAAGTCAAATACAAAAAGAGTCATAATTTTATAAGAATAAAGTCATAATATTGCGAGAATAAAGCCGTAATGAGAAAAAAATCTTAGTTGAAAAAAAAAAAAAAATCATAATTTAACAAAAATAATCTCGTAGTTTTATGAGATTAAAGTCATCATATTTCGAGAATAAAGCCATAATATGATGAGAGTAACGTCGTAATTTAAAAAAAGGTGGGAAAAATATCATAATGTAGAAGAATAAAGTCGTTGCATTCATTGCATTATGGAGAACTTTGAACATTTTGTGAAGTTCTACTTTCATTTAGGGTTTACGAACAAAGGCCAAATCCTGAGCCTATTAGCCCCGCCCACCATCAGCACATTAGCATTAGTTGAAGGAGTTTGAAGTACGACGGCATATTAGGGCCACATAAGAAAATAAAAACACTCGTCTTTATTAGAATAAAGTCGTAATATTGCGAGAATAAAGACATAATATTATGAGAAAAAAATCGTAGTTTTTAAAAAAACTCATAATTTAACAAAAATAATAGATTTTTCTTTTGTTTGTTATTTTTTTCTGTCCACTATGTCTTGTTAACTGTATCACTAATAAATATTTAAAAAAACTACAGAATTTTAGCTCCTAATTTGAACTTTTACGAAATTATCTGAAAATAATCATAACAAACCCATAACTGTACTTTTATTACGAGTCAAACTGGTATCAAATTATTAATCACATTTTATTTCTAGAGCATCAAATGGTGTAGTTTAAAAAAAAAAACAAACATAATTTAACAAAAATAATACAGTCTACTCTCGTTATACCGCCAACTTCCGTTCACGGCCAAATTGGTGGTATAGCGAAAATGGCGTTACAACGGGTTGCGTCCATAATGTGCATGTCTTTACTATATGATGTCTATGCTGCCTCCGTTAACCCGTTCTAATTGCGTTTCTAAATAAATCTTGATTCTGTTATGTTGTAAGGCAGGGATTGGCAACCTTTAACACTCAAAGAGCCATTTCGACCCGGTTTCCACGCCGGTTTCCGCGGCGCACCTCGGAGGTGCCGCGGTGCTGGCGGTATAACGGTCGGGAAATCAATGGTGTAAGTGTTGTTTGTGCATGGAACTGGGCTGGTGGATGGCGATAGGCGGAAATGGCGGTAGCTAATGGAATAATGCATTGGGGATTTTTGTGCAATGGTTTTGGTTGGCAATGAGCGAAAATGGCGGTATAACGGCGGGCGGTTTAACGAGAGTAGACTGTAGATTTTTCTTTTGTTTATCTGTTATTTTTTTCTGTCCACTATGTCTTGTTAACTGTATCACTAAAAAAAAAAACCTACATAATTTTAGCTCCTAATTTGAACTTTAAGACTTTTACGAACTTATCTGAAAATAATCGTAACAAACCCACAGCTGTACTTTTATTACGAGTCAAACTGGTATCAAATTATCAATCACATTTTATTTCTATATCGTCAAATAGTGTTTGTTTAGGTCTTTATGGGTTAAACAATGAAGTGGAGTTGTACCTGAATGTGCAGAGATCCTCCTGGTCACTGTGTTACTCAGTAGATCCCACAGTAGAAGGTCTCCAGACTGACCTCCACATAACACAGAGTTCCCATCCCAGCAGAAACACCTGAACACACCACAGAGTTAAACCGTCTGGTGAGCGTTTTTAATGTTGCACCAACATGAAATTGCAAAAAATGTTCATCTATAAATGCACAGACTGAAAATACAAGCACCTACGTGGACGATCAGAGTGTTTTTAACAAGATAAATAGAAAATATACTGTTTTATGACGTTATCGGAGTCAGAACGGTCAACATATGAGCTGTAAAACAAACCCAGGAATTTAAATTAACCAGATTTGAGCAAATATAAAAGTCTGATGATTCATTTGGTCGACTCAAACACAATAAAAGTGTCATAATCATCCTGTTTATACAGTATGAAGCTGATTATACAGACAATTCCCAGCATCAAGTGAAACTTAGGTGCATTTTTGACAATGGACACTAGATGGTGCTGCAGCACTTTAATCTACAGTCGCGGAAAAAATTATTAGACCACCCCTTGTTTTCTTCAATTTCTTGTTCATTTTAATGCCTGGTACAACTAAAGGTACATTTGTTTGGACAAATATAATGATAACAACAAAAATAGCTCATAGTACCGGATGGGGAAGCAAAATTTACAATGAACATTTAGTTGTTTTTTCTCAGCAGGCACTACGTCAGTTGTTTTGAAACCAAACATATATTGATGTCCTAATCATACCTAACACTATTATCCATACCTTTTCACAAACTTTTGCCCATATGAGTAATCAGGAAAGCAAACGTCAAAGAGTGTGTGATTTGCTGAATGCACTCGTCACACCAAAGGAGATTTCAAAAATAGTTGGAGTGTCCATAAAGACTGTTTATAATGGAAAGAAGAGAATGACTATGAGTAAAACTATTATGAGAAAGTCTGGAAGACACTATTAAAGAAGAATGGGAGAAGTTGTCACCCCAATATTTGAGGAACACTTGCGCAAGTTTCAGGAAGCGTGTGAAGGCAGTTATTGAGAAAGAAGGAGGACACATAGAATAAAAACATTTTCTATTATGGACATTTTCTTGTGGCAAATAAATTCTCATGACTTTCAATAAACTAACTGGTCATACACTGTCTGTCAATCCCTGCCTCAAAATATTGTACATTTTGCTTCCCCACCCTGTAGTTTAATTTCACAGCTGATATCTATCCATTTTCCATGTTTTCTTGATAATAACCAAAATCACTTCAGTTCTTCCATCAATATCTATGACATTGTACTGACAAAAACAGTGCTTTTAGGCATTCCATGTTTTCTTTTCTGTCTGTTTTAGTCACATGATACACTGTTGAGCCGCATTATGTGATAAATTCCCATTATGTAATAAAAGTTCAAAATGTAATAAGAATGTCACGTCATCTTGTAATAAAGCCGCATTATGTAATAAACTGACGCATTTTGTAATAAACTACCTCAATGCATTATGTAGTAAATTTTTTCGCATTATGTAGTAAGTTATTACAATTTGAGAAATGTATTACAAAATGCACTTGACACATTTTTATTTTCAGGAAAATGTAATGTGTTAAATTAATCTTTAAACTGTGTGGTTAAAGTTCTGATTCCATTACCTGTAGCTCCTGTGACTAATTTCTTCTAAATTGCTCTGAAATTATATTAATTTGGATTGTTATTACATAATGAACCATGTTATTACATTTTTTTTTTAAATAAAAATGTGTCAAGTGCATTTTGTAATAAATTTCTCAAATTGTGATAACTTACTACATAATGTGAAAAAATTTACTATATAATGCGTTGACGTAGTTTATTACAAAATGCGTCAGTTTATTACATAATGCGGCTTTATTACAAGATGACGTGACATTCTTATTACATTTGGAACTGTTATTACATAATGCGGCTCAACATACACACAGGAGTTATACTGGATTGCATAACCATTGTTTTTGATGACTTCTGACGGTCTAATAATTTTTTCCGCGACTGTACATTAATCTATTGCATCAAATAACATTACATTCCAATTGACTTATGTATTCTTTAGGACTAAATGACTAAGATTTACTTTTTACTTTTATTAACAATAAAGACCAGTACATGAATGTTTCCTATTTTCTATTTTCAGTAAAGTTCTAATGACCACACAAAAGTTTAGGGAAAAAAACAGCTTCTATAAACCAACGTGTTAGTATTTAGTCTGACCTCCCTTTACATTTAAACATGTCTTTAAGCCTTTTGTTCCGACAATATGAGACTTATGGCATTAAATTTCAGACTGAAAAAAAAAAAAAAAAAGGCAAAATGCACCACAAACTGAAAAATAAAGTAAAACGAAATAGAAAATGATTGGAAAAAAGAACAAAATTAAGAAAAATGAACAAAATAATCGACAAATGGAACAAAAATGGACAAAATAATCAACTTAATGAAAAAAACAAACAAAATAATCAGGTTTCATTTAACTTATGTCAGATGTTTCTAATTATTTGTGACTTTAACCTTGACGATACATTTAGGCCACCTTCAGACAGCAGGTCTTAATGCAAATTCAGATTTTTTGGTGAAATCCCATTTTTTTGTGTGCTTATTCATATTACACATTAAATGCGACTTCTATCAGTTTTGAGTATGAACTGAATGCGACCCTGAAGTGACCCACATGCGCAAAAGTGGTCCTGATATAATACGTGACCACACAGACATGCACTGTGTTTACAGAAGTACGTATGTTTTTCCCGCCTCTCCTCCTCCTAGGATGCAGAACTGTGACGTTTGTCGCATTTCAATGATGTAAATGTTCGGATAAATGTGACCTGGCCATTCAGTCGCACTGCAAAATATCGGATACAAATCAGATTTAGGACCACATATGAAAGTAGCCTGGGTCGGATTTGTGCTGTTTAAACTGTCTTTAACAGATCGGATACAGGTCACATATTGACAAAAAAATTGGATTTGGGTCACATTTAGCTGCAGTCTGAACGTAGCCTTAGTTCAGTTTTTTGTGTCTTTTAAGGCTGTGCACATATTTCCTGAATTTCCTTGTTTTATGTGACGAAAAGAGAATAAAAAATAAATATGTGGGATCATTTCAACCCTGAAAAAACAACAAAGATGACAGTGGAATAAGACTTTTATGCAGAACTGTCTATTATGAATGGATGTATGTCTTTTAAGAAGTATTATATAAAGTATGACTTTATTCTGTTTGTACTTGTAAAAAGTCTGTGTTTTCTGATGATCTCCTTCCTTTCTCTTTTGTCTGTGACAGTTTTAGTCTGGTATTCCTGGGCTTATTTACTGTTTACTAGTTAAACTGGTCCACGTAGGTGCACGTCTTTTCCACCGACTCTGCAGCGTCGTAGGTTTTACCTTTGCTCCTCCTCAGATTTCACAGATGAGATCACCATCCCTGTCTGGACGTCGATGACCTTCATGCAGGAGTCGGCGCCGACGCTGAGGACGTGGCGGCTATCTGAGGAGGCAACGGTGCCACCAAGGGTTAATATGAGAACACAGAGAGTTTACAGCAAGGGTGTCAAACATGAGGCCCGTGGGCCAGAACTGGCCCGCCAAAGGCTCCAGTCCGGCCCACGGGATGAATTTACAAAATACAAAAATTATACTGAAGATATTAAAGGTGCGGGAGACTTTCGTGAGCAATTTTTCATCAAATCTGTCAAACCTCAGTCATATCCTCAGTATTATGAATCTGTAAGTCTTTCTGTGATTACTCACCTGAATCTCTTGCATTACGGTGAACAATTTCACCATAAACAAACCATGTGTTTACATTCAGAGCCAGGAGGGAACTCAGCATCTTCGGAATTTTGTCGCGACGTGCATTGTGGGAAATGGAGGCTCGCGCAGCCACCTGACAGCAGCAGCTGCTAAAGACACGACACGGAAACGGCAGGAGCTCCCTTCCGTCTGTGTGTATTCCTCCAGCCGTTTCCGCGTTTCAGACATTTCCGCATGTTTGTTTCATCCATATAATATCAAATGGTCGTGCAGCCGTTGCTGCTGTCAGGTGGCTGCGCGAACCTCCCTTTCCCACAATGCACGTCGCGACAAAATTCTGAAGATGCCTGAGTGACCTCCTGGCTCCGTTTGTAAACACGTTTTGTTTATTTTGGATGGCACTTTGAAATTGTTCACCGTAATGCAAGAGATTCAGGTGAGTCATCACAGAAAGACTTCCAGATTCGTGATACTGAGGATATGACTGAGGTTTGACAGATCTGATGAAAAATTGATCATGACAGTCTCCCACACTTTTAATAATCGAGGACGTTAATATGATCTCAGGAAAAATAACAACATAATCACCTATAAATAATGACAACTTAAAATGTTCTTCTTGGTTTAATGTGAAAAAATAACATTACACTAGGAAAATATTTACATTTACAGACTAACCTTCAATAATAAAATGTGAATCTGAATAAATATGAACAACTGGAAATGTTTATTTGAATTTGGCAATGTCTACTGTCACAGTACTGTGGCACGAAATATGGGTTTGTCTATTTCCACAGAGCCAATCAAATGTTAGCATGTGTACTAGAGCCAGTCATAGATGCTGTTACATGAACTCACTCTCCTCTTGTTGCCACAGTACTGTGGTCATATATGGAGTATACTTCAGTTCATTCTTTTGTGCATTCTGCTACCACAGTACTGTGGCAACTGATGGAAGAAATGACGAATTAGTGATAGTATATAGTACAGAATAGGAATTATTGTTCTAAATACTTATAGAGGCCAATAATGTAATAACAACTGATAACGTAATAATGGCCGATAATGTAATAAATTTGCCATTTTTAAAATGTAATAGGCCAATAATGTAATGAAGTCCTGAGCCGATAACATAATAGCTTTTGACCAATAACGTTAAAATTTATTACGTTATTGGCTCAGTTATTACATTTGCAAAGAATTTTTTTTCACCAGGCCAAGAACGTGATAACCAGTCTCAGTGCACATGGCCGGTACAGTGAAACTACGAATGGCTCATTAAATTAGTTATGGTTCCTTTGATTGGCGGCAGTAATAAAGTTGACTAAAGGTAAGTGATAACATTATTGGCCAAAAGTTATTGCGTCATTGGTTCAGGACTTTTATTACGCTGTTGGTCAGATATTACGTTATTGATTTACTAAATTTTAAAAATGGCATATTTATTATGTTATCAGCTCTTATTACATTATTGGCTTCTACAATACTCTATATGTTGTTGTTTTATGGTGTTCTTTCCTCTGTGCAGTGAGATTGAGGATAGAGAAGGTGGGCGGAGCTACATGTTAGATGCGGCAGTGTGTGATGTTACTTCTCAGTTCTGTGTATTCAGCGCTGTGGTCCGAATTCTGCACTCTGAACGCTGTCCCAGTGGCTGATTTATATCGATGTCAGATTTGGGAACATGAGGCCCGTATACAAAAGGGTCAACCGCCCTGTGACTTTTACTGCTAAGCTTCAGGGTTAATTAAGATTAAAATGTATATTGTGTGTGAAATATGCCCGTAGCAATGGTCTGAATGTGGAACCCGAACTAAAATGACTTTGCCACCCCTGGTTCAGAGTACAGGTTGGAGGTGTGAGTGCATAAACGGTACCGGGGCTGAAGGCCATGTGGTGGACGGCGGCGGCGTGGCAGGGGATTTGCTGCAGGGCGCCGTAGCTGCTGGTGTCCCAGATGGTCACCGTCCCATCTTTACATCCAGACACCAGGAGAGTCCCAGCAGGACTCAGAGCAATGGCGTTGACCTGAGGACCAAACAGACGCACAACATGACCAAACACTGAAAACACCAGCACCGATGTGTTCTGATGGATAGGTTTGGGTCGTTTCATTTGTTCATATTTGTTGATTTAAATTGGAATTTTGGTTTATTTCTGCTCATTTTGTTCATGACTGTCAAATTTTTATACAAGTTTCAAAAAAATGTGACTGACATGAACAAATATGTAAATATATAAACCAACCTTTGCACTTCAGGCAGGCCGACTCAATTTCTGTTTTTAAAATTTCTCTTAAAACATATTTTTTCTCTGGCTTTTAACTCGGTGTGAAAGGTTGGTTTTTATTGTTTTAATTAATACTTTTACGTTTTTGTTTTTATGTCCGTGGACAACACTTTGACCAACTGTGTTGTTTTAAAGTGCTTTATAAATAAAGTTCAGTAAAGGTTAAAGTTATTATTTACTGTGACCTTTGACCCCATGACAAGAAACAGCACAAACCATTACAAACAACTGACGTGGTGAATCAAACCTGATTGTGTTCATTTTTGTTCATTTTGTTGATTATTTTCAATCACATTTTATTTATATAACGCTACAGAAATTGTGAAATTCCCCAATGATGTTTTCTCATTACACTTTACATTTACAGCTGGTCTAAACCAGACTCTTAGTAAACCAACTTTCTTCTTTTTTTGTTCAATTTGTTCATTTTTTTGTTATTTTATTGATTATTTTGTTTGATTATTTCATAAATTTTGTTATCAGTTTGTTCAGTTTTATTCTTTTGGTTGGTTATTTTCAAACAATCAATCACATTTTAATATTCAATTATTTCATACAGTCTGTTAAATTTTTTTCTGTCAATTTTTGCTTTGTGTTGATTTTTTTTCCCCAATTTGTTAATTATTTTGCTTATTTTGTTTTTCTTTTTTCAATTTGTTACTGGTATAAAAGAACATAAAATTAATGCCATAAATCTCATATTGTTTGAACATAAGGGTTAAAGACATGTTAGACTAAATATGACCACTTTGGTTTATAGAAACCAACCAGCTACATTAAACTTTTATTTTTCCTGCTGTTCATACTTCATATATATCAGACTGGATCTAAATTTAGAGATAAATCCATATGTGTCATTAGAACTTTCCTAAACCAGCAATCCTAACACTGGATCAGGACTGAATATAAAGGATGCAGTAAAATTGAAACAACATGAACGTTATGTGAAAGATGTAAAAGACAAATAAATTCCCTTCCCTCACCCCGGCATCATGTTCCAACTCTGCGAGCAGCTCAAACTGTGACCTCTTATGAGCGGCTGAACCTTCAGACTCACACTGCCAAACCTGGAACAAACACACACGGCTTCGTCACATCACGTATCGTCGCTGCTCGTACGAACACGTGTCGTGTGTTTCTACCTTCACCGTGGAATCCCAGGACGCTGTGTAGAGGCGGTCGTCAAACCAGCAGATGGCGCTGACGGCGTCGTCGTGGCCCATGAGCGTGTCCTGCCGCCGGCCGAACGGGACGGAGTAGAAATATCTGCACGACAAAATCCCATCAGCCACTGAGAAACCACAACGAGCCTGTTTACATGACACACACAGTTTTTTTTTCTTTTTTTTTCTGTCTAGCCTTTGTTTTCTGTCCATTGTATTCTAACGTGTGTGTGTGTGTGTGTGTGTGTATACGTATATGTATATTTTGTCTACTGTCTTTTTACCTCCGCCAAGGAGGTTATGTTTTTGTCAGCGATGGTTTGTCTGTCTGTCTGTCTGTCTGTCTGTGTGCAAGATAACTCAAAAAGTTATGGACAGATTTGGATGAAAATTTCAGGAAATGTTGATACTGGCACAAGGAACAAATGATTAAATTTTGGTGGTGATTTGGCGGTGATCTGCCTTGGCGGAGGTCTGCACTCTCCGAGTGCTTTTCTAGTTTTTATATATGATTTTATTTAAACTTTTTCAATCCACAAAACCATGACATATACACTTATACACTTAATGAGTACAAACAAACCAAAACAATCACAAAATTAACTTGAGACAAACAAAAAAGATGACTTAAACCCCCCCCCCCCCCCCCAAAAAAAAAAAAAAAATTATATATATATCTCCATCCACAATAACAACACAAATTAACCATCACCCACAAACATGGTCAACTTCAACATCTTTGTACCTGGACTTTTTTTCCTGTTGCATTATCAATTTTTCTAACACTTTCCCAATCACAAGTGTTTGCTCCTGAAGGATTCTGTTGGGTCTCTGTAAACTTAATTTGATTCTGATTTGAATTGATAAAGCACTTTGTGACTATTTCTGTGAAAAGTGCTCAATAAATAAAATTTACTTACTTACTTACTTACTTACTTCCCTCATATAATTTCAAATTGGGTTAATTTGTTCTTTTCTGTGGCTATTGCCTTTTCTTATTTATTTTTTCATGATTTTTGTCTATTGCCTTGCTTCTTGTTATCTATCAGTTTTTAGTTTTCTTTGTTTTTCCTTTGTGGCTATTGTTTTTTTTTGTTTTTTTTTTAATATATAGTAGTAGTAGTAGTAGTAGTAGTAGTAGTAGTAGTAGTAGTAGTAGTAGTAGTTTATATGGTCGTTAACTACTTGAAACAACAAACAAAAACAACAAATGCATTGTTCCATGTACAATGTGACTGGAAGGTTTTAGGCTGAAGTAAAAACTTATTTTGCCAAACCCTTTTATAATTAACATAATGTTTCCACAAGACTTCTACTTTCCTGTTGTGATTTTCGAAGTAAAAATAAAAATGATTAATAAAAAACAAAACAAATAAAACAAAACTTTATTTTACACCAATTATTTACATGTATTGATAGAATTATTGGATCAACAGGTATTAAACAGTTTAGATCAATAGATGGTTTTGGTTGATGGTGGATGTTTGGGTCTTTATGGATTAAAATTGTGGAAAATGGAAGTTATGTAATCAAACATAAGCAGAACTACCATCACTATGTGCATTCAAACTCTGAAAGAAATCCGATAATGGACTGGAGCGTCTAAACCAGGGTTTTCAATTATCACATGTAAACACATCAGATCTGATTATTACAATTATCTGATTTCTCCCATTTTTCAGATTTTCATGGTCGTGTAAACAGGCTCACTGGTTCACTGAAAAGGAGAATGTCAACCAGGTACGTACACGTTGTTGTCCCACGACGAACACACCACCGTTTTACCGTCCGCGAGCATCAGACACGACGACAACGCCTGGAAAACAGCACAGTGTTTAATGTTCGGACGACGACACAGAAAATCCAGAATAAACAGAGTCAATAAGAGCTGCATACCATATTAGAGAAGGACATGCTCCTCTGGAAGTCCTTCAACTCTTTGGAGAACATTTTAAGAGTCGAATCTGGAAAAAAAGAGTCAGGAGAGAAATGGAAACTTTACTCCACTTTAATCACATTTAGACAATTCATTTAGAAAAGAAAAGAAAAGAAAAGAAAAGAAAAGAAAAGAAAAGACAAAAAATGGCAAGAAAAGAAAAGACAAGAAAAGAAAAAAGAAAAGACAAGAAAAATTAAAGACAAGAAAAGAAAAGACAAGAAAAGCAAAAGAAAAAAAGACAAGAAAAAGATGACAAGAAAAGAAAAAACAAAAAAAAAGCAAAACAAAATACAAGAAAAGACAAGAAAAACAAGAAGACAAGAAAAGACGAGAAAAGCAAAAGAAAAGAAGAAAAGACAAGAAAAGCAAAAGAAAAAAGAAAAGACAAGAAAAAGAAGACAAGACAAGAAAAGCAAAAGAAAATACAAGAAAAGGCAAGAAAAACAAGACAAGACGAGAAAAGATGAAAAAAGCAAAAGAAAAGCAAGACAAGAAAAGACAAGAAGAGCAAAAGAAAAAACAAAAAAAGACAAGAAAAGAAAAAACTAGAAAAGAAAAGAGTCCCAGGTCTTCATAATAACCCTCTTGACACAACTGTGTCTTCGGCGGCGCAGTTTTGCCGACACTGTCATTCAAAATTACTTTATTGACAAAATTTAAATGTGTCTGAAAGCTCAGATTCAGAGCTTTTGTTTGCTTTAATACAGAGTTCATGCACATTTTTTCAAGGTAAAATTCAAGCACCATTACGGGTCGTTTTTATTTTTTTCTAGAACATCACATTATCACTGGGGTAAAACACGTATCTACATGAACGCATATACTCAGGATCATTTTTTTCACTTTTTATCACAATGATGTTCATTGATTTATGCTATAAACATCTAAAATGATATTTCATCAGTATTTTTCATTGTTTTTTCTAATTTCATTCGAAACACAATGACCATAACGCCTATTCTGATTCTGATTTTTAGAAGTGTAAAAGACATCATCCAGACCTTGGGATGTGGAGAAAATAGCCGATCCATCTCGACTCACAGAGATTCCTGTTACAGCCCTGGAATTCAGAGGAAAACTGGAGTTAGAACGAACACAAGGATGAAAAGACACAAGTATTTCCTCCATATTTAACCTTTAAGTGATTTATCACCATTTCTTATAATATTATCTTCTGTATTTTGCATTTTATCAGTATAAATGAGGTATTTTCCTGTATTTAATTCACCGACTATGTAGGTGTTCATAAGAGGTCAGATTAAAGTTGAGGGTTATTATGTAAAAAAAAAAAAAAAAAGCAGCAAAAACTGCAGAAAAAGTGACTTTTACAGTAAAATCTATCATTATTTGAACATAAACCCAGTGTTTCCATCCACTGTCATTGATCCAACTCCATGGGTTTTTCTGGTGAATCAATGTTGTAGAAGATGACGGTGTTTCCACGGTAACTACGGAGCCTCTGAACGTCCAAATGGGTCATATCTGATGACCATGAAAAGATGAATAAACTGTATTTTACACCAATTATTTACATGTATTAATAGGATTAGTGGATCCACAGGTATAAACAGTTTAGATCAGTAGATGCTTTTGGTCGGTGATGGATGTTTGGGTCTTTATGGGTTTAAGATTGGAGTAAAATTGTGGAAAAAATTGTGTATGGAGATAAAACAAATATCAAACATAATTCAGTTTAAAAAAAGATATAAAGAATTGATTCTTAAGAGGTACAGTATTTAATAATAACAATGAGGCCTGTTTGTTTATGGATGATGTTGTACTGATAAATCTGCTGTAATTATTGAAGAAAATGGTTGAATTGTTGAGTGTGTTTGTATGACTGTACTGACATGAACATTTTGTTGTATATAATTCAGTTACTGCTTTATGTATTTGTTGTGGTTCGATGCTAAAATTAGGAAAATAGTATTGTTTGATTCTTGTATTAAGTTGGTGATAAAGGTGTAAAAGCACTGAGGGGTTGGATTAAATAAGTTTATACTTCTTCCTACTCCTTTTCCACCATGCAAAATTCAGACTTGTATGTGCTTGGAGATGGATTCTGTCCATTTAAATGTTATTTTGTTTTTGTCTTAATTTGCTTTGTTTTGTTTTATTTTGTTTCTTTGCATAGTCTAAATAAATAAATAAATAAATAAATCAAGATGAAGGGTTTGGATTAGTACAACTCTAATTCAGTGACTTTTCCAGGTTTTTCATGAGTGTGGGAGCCTTCTGGAACAGCACGAACCACCTCAGATCATCAGAATGTAGTGTTTTTATGTATACGTTATGTACTGAGTTTCCTTCAGACTGTTGGGTGTGGATGATGCTTCCATTATTGCATCCACTCCGCCGTTACCGTCTCCACTCACTCTTTATGGATCTTGTGGCTGGAGACGGGTTTCAGGTTTCCCATGTTGGCCCAGACCAGCTTCCTGCTCTCCTCCGTCAGATCCTCGAAGGACGAGTCGGCGCTCGGAGAGGCTGAAAACAACGGCAGGAGATGGACGTTGGAGGATTTACACGGCTCCGTATCCACTACAGAGGGATCAGAGCTGGACGAACACATTCAGAACTTGGATCTTCTAGTGCACAGGTGTCAAATATACGACCCAGGGGCCAAATCCAGCCCGCCAAAGGGTCCAGTCCGGCCCCTGGGATGAATCTGTGAAATGCAAAAATTACACTAAGAAATTAAAGGTGGGGTCTGAGATGATTTTCTAGAGCATTTGTTACTATATTCCTTAAAATCCCCTTCATACCCCGATTACAGCTAATTAATTAAATGCTCCAACACAAAAATTTAAAAAATCAGTCACCTGTGGAACGGACAGGACTGAAAAACACCATCCAAACATTTTGAGCGCCCACACGAAATGACTGAACGGTGATATGTCTGTCAAACTCTACTGTCATTCACCCCTCCCCCATTCCCCTCTTTGCACGTACCCCTCTTCGAGCATGAATTGCGCGTTCCCAGAGTCTGGAAGCGCTTGTACAGGAAGTGAAGCCAGAACCTGGCTAGGTTAGTTATATTAGGATGGAAAGTTCACTCCAATAAATCACTAGGAAATGTAACATTAGTCACATACAGGGGTTGGACAAAATAATGGAAACACCTTCACCTCAAGATGATAATGCCCCAATCCATACAGCTAGAACTGTTAAAGAATGGCATGAGGAACATTCTAATGAAGTTGAGCATCTCGTATGGCCGGCACAGTCCCCAGACCTCAACATTATTGAGCATTTATGGTCAGTTTTAGAGATTCAAGTAAGACGTCGATTTCCACTGCCATCGTCTCTAAAAGAGTTGGAGGGTATTCTAACTGAAGAATGGCTTAAAATTCCTTTGGAAACAATTCACAAGTTGTATGAATCAATACCTCGGAGAATTGAGGCTATAATTGCCGCAAAAGGCGGACCTACACCATATTAAATTATATTTTGTTGATTTTTTAAGGTGTTTCCATTATTTTGTCCAACCCCTGTAGGTCTGAACTGGGGCTGTTCTGGAAGAGCAGAGGTGTTAGAGGAAACTGAATGAAGTATGCATGGATACACGAGCCTCAGCCCATGTAGGAGACGGAGCTGTGGCCGGGGCCGGGCCGGACCATATACGGCGTTGAAGTAAAGCCGTGGATGGAGTGGGGAACGGAGCAGAGCCTCACGGCGAATTGTTGCTGTGCAGCGCTCGTGAACCCTCGGGAACAAGCATTGCATGTGCCACTACTCTGGAGGCGTGGCTTCGGAGGGACGTCTGAAGAAAGGGGTTTGGACTTTTGAAATGAGTATTTTCAAAATGTAGCTAGCTCGAATCGTTTTTCCAAGATCTCAGACCCCACCTTTAACAGTCCTTTTATTTCAGGTTCCACATTCAGACCAATTCAATCTCCAGTGGGCAGGACCAGTAAAATACTATCATAATAACATATAAATAATGACAACTCCAAATTTTTCCTCTTTGTAAATGTAAATATTTTCATGTATTTACACTAAAACAAAGTATAATTTCACAAAAAATGTAAATAACCTGAAATGTCTTAAGAGAGGTAAGTACAATTCTAACAATATTCTGCCTGTTATTAAATGTTTTGTGTGTTTGTAGATCCACTGTGATCTGTAAGTTATAATGTACGTGTGTAAATGATAAACTGAGGCAGAATATTGTTAAAATTACACTTTTTTTTTCAGTTTATTCATGTTATTCACATTGTTTGAAAGGATAGTTTGTAGATATAAACCTTTTCATAATGTAAATTTACTTTTTTCGCTGTAAAACACAGAAAAGTTTGGCGTTGACGTTATTTCTATATTATTATGTTATTATTTACTGGTTTGGCCCACTGCAGATCACATTTAACTGAATGTGGCCCCTGAACTAAAATGAGTTTGACAGCCCTGTTCTAGTGAGAATGTCCATTAAGTTCACAAAAATGAGCAAAATCCGACATCTCTTCTTCAGTACTGAACAGAACTGTGGACGCTAGAGTCCAGTTTATACATTTCACATTGAACATTTTTTTATGGAATTTATGGAAATGGTAAAATTCCAGAACTTAGCAAAGATGTTTTTCCAAGTTCTAAAAGTGTATTTTAGATTCTAAAATCGTCGTTTGCGCTACCTGGAGACAGTTCGCTGATGGGCGAGGTGATGCTGGGGCTGCGGGTGATGTTGTGGAAGCGGGGGGTGATCCTCTGAGGGTGGGGGGAGGTGAACAGCTGGGTGGGCGTCTGACCGAACTCCAGGATCTGGGTCAACATGGCGATCCTCTGGTCCGGGTCCTCGATGCTTAAGGGACACCAAGAGGACATTAGTTACACGGTGTGGTGTAAAACCTGTAGGGTAGAGGGGGTCAAACAGGTGGCCCGTGGACCAAAACCGGTCCGAAAAGGGTCCAAAACGGCCCACAGGATGAATTTGGGAAGTGCAAAAACATTACACTGAAGATATTAACAGTCAAGGAAGTGGCTTTAGTTCAGGTTCCACATACAGACCAATATGATCTGAAGTAAAACAATAGTATAATAACCGATAAATAATGAACATAAATTTTGTTGTCGATTTAATGTGAAGAAAAATAACATTACAGTATGAAAATATTTACATGTATAAACTATTCATACTTTAACAGTAAAATGTGAATAACCTGAACAAATATGAACCTAAAATGTCTTAAGAGAAAAGAAAATTCAATTTTAAACATAATTTTTGTTCCTTTTATTGCAAATTTTATTTTGTTACTGTTTAATTTGTTCATATTTGATTTTTTTTTTGTTTATTTCTGTTAATATTTCTCAAATTTTTGTACATGTTTCTCAAGTTTTTGGAGAGATTTTGTTCTCCTTAATTTTGTTGATTAAAATTGTTGATTTTAATTGGAATTTTGGATTATTTCTGTTGATTTTGTTCATGTCTGTCACATTTTGAACATGTTTTTAAAAAAATGCGAATAACCAGAACAACCAAAACAACTCGACCTTTCATAAGAAAAGTGCAGTTTTATTTTTGTTTATTTCTGTTAATGTTTCTCAAATTTTTGTACTTTTCTCAAAAATTTGGAGATGTTTTGTTCCTGATTAATTTGTTCATATTTATTTATTCATTTATTCATTTTTTATTTATTTCTGTTCATTTTCCTCAAATTTTTGAACAAGTTTCTAAACTTTTTAGAGTCATTTTGTTCTCGTCATTGTTTATTTTGTTCATATTTGTTGATTTTAATTGGAATTTTGGTTTATTTCTGATCATTTTGTCATGTCTGTCACTTTTTGAGCATGTTTAAAAAAAGAAAGTGAATAACCTGAAAAAATATGCCTTGTTGCCTTAAGAAAAAAAAATTCAGTGTCATTTTTTGATGTTTTTCAAATTTTGTTCATTTTTGTACAGGTTTTGTTCCTGTTACTCAAAATTTTGGAGATGTTTTCTTCCTGATTAATTTGTTCATTTTTTGTTTGTTTATTTCTGTTAATTTATCTCAAATTTTTGAACACGTTTGTCAACTTTTTGGAGTGTTCTCTTGTTATTGTTTATTTTGTTCAGATTTGTTGATTTTAATTGGAATTCTGGTTTATTTCTGTTCATTTTGTTCATGTATGTCAAATTTTTATACATATTTTTATAAAAAATGTGAATAACCGGAACAACCATGAACAACAAGTGCAATTTTACCAATATTCGGCCTGTTATTAAATGTTTGGTGCATTTGTAGATCCACTGTGACCTGTAACTTGTGTTAATAATAAGCTGAGATGTAATATTGTAGAAATTGGTCTTATTTTAGATCCAAACCTCAAAATTTTAACAATATTTTGCCTGTTAATAAATGTTTGTGTAACACTGTGTGTAATTCACTTCCATAAATGACAAGTTGAGGTATAATATTATTAAAATTGCACAGAAATTTTTTTTTTTTTTTTTCAAATTATTCACATCTGTTTTGTTTGGATAGTTTGTAAATATAAATATTTTTGGAATTTAATGCTTTTTTTGCACTAAAACAAAGACAAAATTTTGGAGTGGTCATTATAAATGGGTTATTATGGTATATAATGTATAATGATCAGATCCTCTTGAGATCAAATGGGGCTGAAAGTGGAAACTCAAAGAAACTGAGTAGTGTGATGCAGCGGTGGGAAAGGGTGGGGGGGTGGGTGTTCTTCATACCTGTCACAATCGATGCTGCCTTCGTAGGTCAACGGGTGGAAAACTGAAACACACCAGGATGAATGTGAGTGTGCATCGCTGTGTTTCATGTCCATCAGTGTCTGTTTGAGTGTGTGTGATGTTACCGTTGTGAGCGGCCACTGCTTCAGCGCCTCTCTGTTTATACCCGAACACCAGGTCGATCCACTCGTGGAGGTGTTCCGATACAAACTGACTCTCCAACGCCGCCCGGTGCTTCTGCAGGAAATCAGCAGCATCTGGAAACACAACATATGGTCCGTAAACTGAAGGAACAGTTCGCTTTACCAAGTTTTTCATGTGTACGTTTACATGAAGACGATGATTCCACAGTTATGATTATGGTATCCAGTATGGAATGTCTGTTTGTTGTCACGGTCAATTTATTTTTCATTTTCTCCACTGGACTCAGCTGTAAATGTAAAGAATGGAGTTTGATGCTGGAATGTCAGTGTTTCTTCTACACGACTGAGTTTGATTATGAGGCTTGTGAAGGTATAAAGTTATTATGGGATCTTACTATCTTTGCTAAGTTGCTGTTTGTTGATCCATGGTTCAGACTAAACTGTGACAGTTCTGACCTTGTTTGTTGGATTCCAAACAGATCTTTAGTTCAGCTACTGACAACACAAACCCAACAGAAAACAGAGGTGATTTGTGGTTTTACTGTGGCTGTTTTCTGTCTAAAAACAGAGCTAAGCTAACAGTGCTAAGCTAACAGCTGCAATTGTTGTAGATGTTCATTAATATGCACTGTCCCTAATAAATAAATAAATAAATAAATAAATAAATAAATAACAGAGGTTAGTTACGTGTGCTAAGCTAACAGAGCTAAGCTAACAGAGCTATAGTGTAAACGAGGGGTGTCAAACTGATTTCTTCCAGATTTCTTCAGCTCAATTGGATCTCAAATGGACCAGACCAGTAAAGTAATAGCATCATAAGTTATAAATAATGACAACTTTTCCTCTGTCTTGTTTTAGTGCAATACAAAACAGGAACTTAAGAAAATATTTACATTTACAAACTATCCTTTAAGATAAAACATGTGAATGACCTGAAAAAAATGAAATTTGTAAGAAAAATAAGTGCAGTTTTAACAATATTATGCCTCAACTTATCATTTATACATGTGCATTACACACAATGTAAGAGGCAGAATATTGTTGAAAATTTGGACTTTTGAACTAAAATAAGAACAATTTCTCATTTGTCCAGGTCCTTGTTCTTCTTGGTAGTTCTTCGAGGTTCAGCTGGACTAGTTTTGCTTCAAAACATCAAAACTAGTCCAGCTGAACCTAAAACCTAGAAAAGTGGAGTTGTCTCTGTTTATAGGTTATTATGCTATTATTTTATTTAGCTCATATTAGTCTGTATGTGGAACCTGAACTAAAACGAGTTTGACACCCTTGATTCTTAATATCGTCAGTGTAATTTTTGCACTTTGTAAATTCATCTGGCGGGCCACATTGGACCTTTCGGCGGACCGGTTTTGGCCCCCGGGCCGCATGTTTGAGACCCCTGATGTAAACCATCAGCTTACATGAAGATTATAAGACAGTGTTATTTTAAGTGACTGTCAAAATAAGAGGCTATGACAGTATTTGAGCAGAAATAACGTTTTCGTAAGCTTACAGGGGGGTTTTCAGAATAAGAGCAAAAAATAAAATATTATGTGCATGTAAATGAAGTCGGTGACGGTTAACAGGACGTTACCTGAGGCCCACGGTGGAAGAACAACATCAACCACTAAACTTCCGTTCTGTCTTCTGCCTAAATCCAGATTCAACCTGTTTTCCAAGAAGCTGCAGTCGTTCCCATAAAACTCTGGAATCAGCTGCAACCGAGGAAACAGGAAACACATCATTTATTTCTGAAAGATGAAATAATAACATAAACGTGTCTGAAAATGACTGTTGGACTGATTAAGTCAAAGTAATAAACATCTGATCTGAACTGAACATGAAACTAGAAGTACTTGACTATTCGCCTATTTTTATTCCAGTTGAGAAGTTTAATATTAACCATCAGCCTCTATTTTATGCAAATTAACTATATGGACAAAAGTATGTGGACATGTTGAATTAAGGTGGTTCTTTTCTAACAGGGGTCTGGGATACAAAACAATAATGACAATAATTTTCTAACGTTGTGGTAGAAAATTATTATTTACAGTCATAAAACGTCTTAGAAAAGAAACACCTGAATTCAACGTGTCCCAGTACTTTTGTTCACATAGTGTATGATTTAATCCTCTACATATGTCTATAGACAGAACTTTCTGAGATTGTTAGCTACCTGTATTTTCATACTTTGCTGAATAAAATACACAAACTTCACTTGCAGTTCCTGTTTTACCTCTTTGAAATCCGTCGCTCCGTCTAAGCAGTTTCTCCACGTTTCACCCACACTGTAAGAAATCAAAAATGATGTAAAAACCCTGAAAACTGAAATGTAATCAGCCGCTAAATGCATTTCTGAGTTTTCTGGTTTTCTTTTCTTACTGTGCAACAAATAAAATATGTGTTACATCTGAACACGTTTTCTTGTTTTTTTGTTTTTATTGTTTCAGGGTCAAGGTTTTTTTTTTTTTTTTTTATTCTTCATGAACAAAACTGCAGTGTTTTAATGTGTTTTAATGGGAAAGTGGTTGTATTTTTGCGTTCCTATCGTATATTTACCTGTTAAACATGCGATCTGCGTGGTCATAGCGGCCGTTCTGCAAACACAACATGTGTTCTGGAGCTGAAAGCCGAACGTTATAGTGTTAATCAGCAATGTCAGACACAAAACAAGGTCAATGTATTTTAGGAACATTCAAAGGCAAATAAAAATTAAAATATGATGAAATTAAGAAATAAAGTTGATAGAAATCTTACTTGTACATATGAAAAATAAAAACACTTGTCACTTCGAGAATAAAGTCATAATATGAGAATAAAGTCATAGTTAAAAAAAACAAACAAACTCATAATTTAATGAAAATTATGTCGCACTTTTATGAGATTAGAGTTGTAATTTTTTAAAAATAAATTTGCAATCGTGCGATAAAAATCTCATAATTTAGAAATTGCAATTTGCTCCAAATCTGTTCGGTTCTTACGACAAAACAAACCCAAATGTGTGCAAACTCACTTCAACGTCCTTTGACTAATGCTAATGTGTTGATGGTGGGCGGGGCTAATAGGCTCAGTATTTGGCCTTTGTGCGTAAACCCCAAATGACAGTAGAACCTCATAAATGTTCTGAGTTCTCCATTATATGACGAGTGGGTGCAACCTTATTCTTGTAAATTATATTTTTCCACCTGTTTTTAAATTATGACGTTATTCTCGTAATATTAGAGCTTTAAGCTTAAAATATGACGACTTTAATCTCATAAAAGTCCATTATTTTTGTTAAAGTATGATTTTTTTTAAAGTACGACTTTATTCTCATAATTTTATGGCTTTATTCTCAAAATATTACAACTTTATTCTCGCAAAATTATGACTCTTTCTAAATTCGACTTTATTCTCATAAAATTACAGGTTTTATTACCTCTGCCAAGGAGGTTATGTTTTTGCCAGCGTTTGTTTGTTTGTTTGTCTGTCTGTCTGTTTGTTTGTTTGTTTGTCTGTCCGTTAGTGTGCAACATAACTCAAAAAGTTATGGACAGATTTGGATGAAATTTTCAGGGTTTGTTGGAAATGCGATGAGGAAGAATGATTAAATTTTGGTGGTGATCGGGGGGGGGGGGGGCCCACGGGGGTGGGGGGCCACTGATCAGCCTTGGCGGAGGTCTGCGCTCTCCGAGTGCTTCTAGTCTCGATATTTTATTCTCTTAGTGACAAGTGTTTTTTCTTATGTGGCCCTAAAATGCAGTTGTATATTTGTGTAATTTACTTGTACTTATAGTTATAATTGATGCTGATAATCTTGTTTTTTGGCTTTAATTTGGCCTATAAACATATTTTTTCTGACAAATATTTGAAATTAAATTAAAAATGTGAGTCTATTCTAATATTTCTAATTGATCTGAGCTGCTCTGTAACTGTGTAGAGTCGTTTTATCTTAAACTTTTCCAATTCAGATTTTCTTTTTCATTAGACAGACGTTTATTTATGCAGGAATAAACCTCAGCAACACCAATAACATCTAAATCTGTGGGAAAAAGAAGCAGAAAATTTGACAACGTCCAGCGTTCTGCAGTGACTGTATCTGTGTGAAGTCGAATGAGCCTCATGTCAGTCCACATCACGCAATGACATGGTTTATTTAACAGCACATGGTGATATGGATCAGCTGTGACCTCAGTGATACAGGCTCTGTTCAGTCGGTTTCAGGCTTTAACGTCAACACCTGTGCGACTCACCGACTCTGACGAGATAAAACAGGACGTAGCCGGAGACGAGTAATGGCTGCCGTACAGGAAACGAGGCTCAGGGCATCCCTCTGAAACGAGGATTTTCTTGAGGCGAAGAGGAGGAAGAAGGAGGAGAAGAAAGAACGAAGGAGAGAAGAGGAGAAGATGGAGGAAGAAGGAGAAGAAGGAGGAGGCGGAGGAGAAGGAGAAGAAGGAGGAGAAGTAGAGGAGAAGGAGAAGAAAGGAGGAAGAGGAGGAGAAGGAGGAGAAGAATAAGAAGGAGGAAGGAGGAGGAGGAGAAGGAGAAGAAAAAGGAGAACAAGGAAAAAGAAGAAAAAAGCAAGTAGAAGGATGAACAAGAAGAAAAACAACAAGAAAAAGTAGTGGGAGGAGGAGGAGGAGAAGAAGAAAAAAGAAAAAACAGTAGGAGAAGGAGGACAAAAAGAAAAAGACAAAGGACAAGAAGAAGAAAAGCAGTAGTGGGAGGACAAGAAGAAAGAGGGAGAAGGAGGAGGGAGGAGTAGAAGAAGAAGCAGTAGGAGAACAAAAGAAGAAAAAGGAGGACAAGAAGAAGGAGAAGAAGAAAAAGCAGTGGGAGGAGGACAAGAAGAGAAAGAAAAAAGTAGTAGGAGAACAAGGAGAACAAGAAGAAAAAGGGAGATGGAGAAGGCGGAGGAAGAGGAGGACAAAGAAAAAGCAGTAGGAGGAGAAGGAGAGAGGAGAGGAGAGAAAAAGAAAAAAGCAGTAGGAGGACAAGAAGAAAAAGGGATGGAAGGAGAGGGAGGAGAAAAAGAGAAAAAGAGAAAGGAGGAGGACAAGAAGAAGTAGTTGACACATCACTAAGAAACAACCCTGTGTTGGTGTTCTTTCCACAGAGGACAGACTAGTGTCCCTTTGACAGACTCTAAATTCAACTAGTTTATTCAGACTTTCAAAAAAATTCCCAGACTTTTCAAAGTTTGGAAAACCAGTGTTCAAAACTCCACAATTTTAAGACTTTCAAGACCTGTAAACCCACCCTGCATTATTATGTCTGAGGGCTGTTAAGACCTTTGAGTGTTGGATTAAGGAGTAATTTTCAACTTTAAGGAGGAATACAGGCTTAATTTTGGACGATCACATGTCAGCCTTGAGGATCCACACAGACCTCTGATCCCAGTTCATGTGATGGAGTCGACCCTCACCAGTAGTCTGTCCAGTCGCTCTTTGTTCAGAGCTTCCCACCGGTTTACTCAAGTCTCTGAACGTGGTAGCGTTTGTCATATCTGGAAACACAGAAAAGAAGTCGTCACATTAAAATCATTACTTTCGCAAATATTCGAACAGACGACATCATTTCAAAGACTCGTCACTAAACATCAGTCTGCCATAACATCATGAACCACTGACAGAAGTGGTGATAATACTGATGAATTCATTCCAATGGGTTGGATACATTAGACAGAAGTGAACATTTAGTCGTCGAAGCCAGCAAATAATCAGCGTAATGAACTGAGTGACTTTGGTCCGTATCGTAACAGTGATGACCAGGGCAGAGCATCTCCAGCTGAAGGTCTTACCTTTTGTAGTTTGGTCAGTTTCTGCTCATTTTAGTTCATTTGGTTGATAATCATGTTTTTTGTTTTTATACCCCGCCCCCCAAAGGGGAGGCAAGGGGTATTGTTTTTGGTTTAGTTTGTTTGTTAACACTCCAGCTATAAACTATTGGTTGAATTCATACTAAATTGGGTTATACACTGCCAGTGACCAGAATACTCGTGGTTACGTTTTGGGAAAACAGGTTAAAAGTTCAAATTTTTATGAATTTTTTAAGTCTTTTTTTTTTCCCCATTTACTTATAATGGGAGAAATTTCACCATCTGTAACAACAAAACTCTGGTTGAATTCATACCAAAATGGGTTTATACACTGCCAGTGACCTCGAATAGATGTCACTACATTTTGGGAAAATAGGTAAAAGTTCAAATTTTTATGAATTTTTTAAGTCTTTTTTTCCCCCCATTTACTTATAATAGGCAAATTTCACATCTATAAAAACATCAATTTGTTTTCAATTTACTTCAAACTGACACATATATAGAGGCAATTGATATGCTGACATCAGCACATGCATAGACATGATGACATCAGCTGGATCGATGCCAAATAAGCTACAATTCATGCACGGGGTGAGGTTTGTGTGCCTGGCACCATTTGTTTACTTATTTTTTTGTTAAATTCGTTGTATATTTTGGTCAGTTTTCTTCATTTTCGTTCATTGTGTCGACTGTTGAGTTCATTTCGTTTTGACTATCGTAGTCTTTCCTAATTTGTTTGTACTCATTACATATATTTTTTAGTTTGGTCAGTTTCTGCTAAGTTTAATTATTTTCTTGACAATCATGTTTTTTTAATAAGTTTTTGTTAAATTTGCTGTATATTTTGGTCAGTTTTTTGTCATTTTTGTCCATTTTATTCATTGTGTTGACTATTGAGTTCATTTCGTTGACTATCGTAGTCTTTCTTATTTGTTATACTTATACAGGCGCAGAAAAAATTATTAGAGCTCCCTGGTTTTCTTCAATTTCTTTTCAGTTTCAACTAAAGGTACATTTGTTTGGACAAATATAATGATAACAACAAAAGTAGCTCATAGTAGTTTAATTCAGAGCTGATATCTATCCATTTTTCCATGTTTTCTTGATAAAAACCAAAATCACTTCGTTCTTCCATCAATATCTGTGGCATCGTACTGACAAAAACAGTGCTTTTAGACATTCCATGTTTTCTTTTCTGTCTGTTTTAGTCACATTATACACACAGGAGTTAGGACTGGATTGCATAACCATTGTTTTTGATGACTTTTGATGGTCTAATAATTTTTTCTGCAACTTATGTATTTTTTGGTTTGGTCAGTTTCTGGTTCATTTTGTTGACAATCATGTTATTTTTTTTATATATATATATATATATATATATATATTTTTTTTTTTTTTTTTGTTAAATTTGTTGCATACATTGGTCAGTTTTTGTCCACTTTGTTCATTGTGTCGACTATTGAGATCATTTTGTTGACAATCGTTTTTTTTTATAATATATTTTTGTTGAATTTCTTGTATATTTGGTCAGTTTTTGTTCATTTTGTTCATTGTGCGAATATTCAAATCATTTTGTTGACTACTTAAGTCTTTTGCATGAATTATTTATCATTTTATGCTTAATTTGGTCAGTATCTTGTTAATTTTTTTGTCATTTTGGGCCATTTTTGTTTGCTTTGTCGACAATGTGAATGAGATAATCCCCCTTAAAACCATTTGTCAGTGCCTGAGAGTGTTACGGCTGATCGGTTTAAGGCCAGTCGGTTGGTTTTCGTCACTGCTAACCTACCCAGCTGTGGGCTAGTGTAGTCGGCGAGGACCCAGGGGAAAACCGGATACTGGGAGAGGTCGTTGCAGGCTGCGGTCGGCCAGGTCTGTTGAGGTGCAGCAGATACTGGTAGTTACTGAGATGTCCACGCTGCCACTGGAGCATTGTAGCTCTCTCCGCTGTGTGTTCAGTCATGTGGTTTTCTGAGCAAAAACAGCATCAGAGGAAAAGTCAAGAATGAGTCCTTTCAACACCGAGAAACGCTACAGAGTATTACAACAGGAACTAATCTGAAACAGTTCCAGACGTTGCAGAGGATTAGTCTCACCGAGGAACGTGGCGATGTAGTAGTAGATTTCATCCCTGTCTGCGGTATTGTAAAACTTCAAGTAGATGTCGGAGCAGAAGTCGTTTCAGTGCAGAAAACCTCCAGACCTGAAGGAGACGACGTGACACACAACAAGTCACGAACACGCAATAATCGCAGAGAAAATACCTTAAATTTAGGGTGTCAAGTTCATTTTACTACATTCACATAAAGCAACATGATCTAAAGCCATTTAAGTTTCATGCACTGTCTTGTCTTTATTATGTGTTAATTAAAATGAAAATAAACCAAAACGTCTCTACTGGTACTTTTATGCTTATTATTAAACTATACATATACATATTATACATATTGTGCATACTATATACATTATAACATGATAAGCTCTTCATAATAATAATAATCATCATCATCATTATTATTACAACTTTGCGACTTGTTACCGCTAGTACTTTCCAATGTGCAATGGCATTTTTTCACTACTTTTTTGTAGCTTGTTGTATAATTATGTTATTGTGTTGCTTTTTTTTTTTCCTGTGGTATTTCTTATGTGTACATTCGGTGTTTATGCTGCTTTTGGACCTCAATTTCCTGAGGCTCCACCCCAAAGGATCACTAAAGTTCAATCTAATCTAATCTAATCTAATCTAATGAAACTAGAAAGCATTCGGAGAGCACAGACTCCGCCAAGGCAGATCCCCCCCAGTCACAACCAAACTTTAATCATTTGTTCCTTGCGCCAGTATCAACATTTCCTGAAAATTTCATGAAAATCCATCCATAACTTTTTGAGTTATCTTGCTAACTAACCACCAACAAACAAACAAACCTGGCAAAAACATAACCTCCTTGCGGAAGTAAAAAGGAAATCAAAAAAATTCTAAATTCTAAAAGAATAACTTTAATTATTATTATCATTATTATCGTTATAATTATTATTATTACTACTACAACTTTGTGATTTGTTTACCGCTAGTACTTTCCAATGTGCAATGGTGTTTTTTCACTATTGTTTTTTGTGGCTTGTTTTATAGTTATGTTATTGTGTTGCTTTTTTTTCTGTGGTATTCTTATGTGTACATTCGGTGTTTGTGCTGCTTTTGGAACCTCAATTTCCTGAAGGCTCCACCCCAAAGGATCAATGTAGTTCTATCAATCTAATCTAATGAAACTAGAAAAGCATTCGGAGAGCGCAGACCTCCGCCAAGGCAGACCCACCCCCAGTCACCACCAAACTTTAATCATTTGTTCCTTGTGCCCAGTATCAACATTTCCCTGAAAATTTCCTGAAAATCTGTTCATAAGTTTTTGAGTTATCTTGCTAACTAACCAACCAACCAACAAACAAACCCTGGCAAAAACATAACCTCCTTGGCGGAAGTAAAAATGAAATCAACAAAATTCTAAATTCTAAAAGAATAATTTTTTTAATGACTCGTTTTTTTATTTTTTATATAACTTGCTGTATATATTAAGGGTAAAATGCCAGGACTGTATTTCCATAAAGAGATAATAAAGATAACCTATAACTTTAATTCATTCCTTCCTTCTTGTAAATATCCTGAAGATCATTGATGCAACTTGAATAAACCAACAGTCGTGGCCATTAGTTTTTACCAGTGACGCATCAGCTTTGCATAAATGTGATTTATTTCCCAACACGCCTTTGAAACTTATCAGATGCTTAGAATTTTTATCTCACAAAGACTTGGAAAAAGCAATCGAAACACACTGAAACTTTAAAGACTATGATTCATTAAGATAAACCTAAAGAAAACTGATGCATGAAAGGACTCACCAGTGGTTTGAGTCCATGTCGTCTTTTGTAGATCCGTCTGATGTTGTGAAGTTTGATTTGAATCACTTGTTCCTGAAACCGTGAAAGTAAATCTAGTAAATCCACTGCTAAAACCAACCTGTATATGAGTCCTGTGGGTTCTCACTCACCGGGTACCCGTTCAGGGGCTGAAGTACAGGTTCTCGTCCGTGATGCAGACGTGGCCTGGGTTGGACACCAGTGGCATCACCATCTCCACAGCGCATTCCATATGAGGCTTCTCAGCAACACTCTGGAAACTACAGCACAGGACCACACACTTACCTCAACAGACATTATAACCCCCCAGACCACTGCAGAACACTGAAGGACTGTGGGTAAAATCGAACCTGCCAAAAACTAAACTCACAGTCATAAGTGGTATTAGAACGGTGGATTCAGCTCAGGTTTTCTAAAAATAGAACCATTGTCCCTGTGTCTCACCAGCATGTTCTATCAGAGTCAATACCAAGTTGAATTGTGAGGTTGTCAGGTTCGGTTCTATGTTAGAGTCCTGTGGTCTGGATGCAGGAGACCTTTCAAGGTCACTCAAGGTCAAAAGGTCATGCACCAAATGAAAGTCCATATATTGCCGCGTTTCCACTACGTGGAACCAGCTCGACTCGGTATTCCTGGAGACCGTTCCATCACAAGATACTACTTTACTTTACAGTACCTGGTCGTCATAGCGATACGGCGCGTTACTTCTGTGTCGTCTGTTCAGAGAGCTGCTGATAAACTCACCTCGTTGCGTGTTGTCTCTTCTGAATTTTACGTCGGCCACCAAAGACTGAATCTCCTCGACCGACCATGGTGTAGTTTTGGGCTGTTATCATGTGGATTAACCTACCGCTACATTTACTGTCCACTTCCGCATCTGTTTTTTGTAAAACATTGGTCACAGAGAAAACTGTCTGACAATCAGTGGTCTGCAGTGTTTACACGTCACCTTTTAGTATCTGGTCCCCAGTCCTGGAACCTCGGCGGAGATGATACCAAAAAAGTAGTACCGGGTACCAGATTCCAGGTCCTTTTCCGTAATGGAAAGACAAAAGGCCGAGCTGAGTCAAGTCGAGTCAAGTCGATACAACGCAGTGGAAACAGGGCATATGACTTCTATCAGTGTTCAGTAGTAACTATACTGATATCTGTGACCATTTGCATGTTATAATCTATCACAATATGGACCATAATGAGGCAAATTTTTTTATCTTTCAAAATTTCATAAAAATGAAAAAATCTAAATTTCTTAAAAATGTGAACAAACTTTGTAGATATTGTCCCAAGGAAGATACATGAAAAAATTTGAAATGAATCCCACCAGTAAGTTTGGCAGACAAGATTTTGAAGAAATTGCTAATGAAGACAACGACAAAGACAACAACGACAAAGACAACAACGACAAAGACAGCAACAAAGACAGTGACAAAGCCAGACCCAGCACCTTCACAATAGCTCATGGCCGATCAACTGGTGAGGTTGAACATAAAACAAATGAAATAACAGCAAAATAAACACATCGTCTTTGGTCACGTACCAGTTTTTGTCGAATGACGTCCTTGCCAAACGCGACTGCAGATTGGCTGCGATCTAACAAAACACAAGAGGAAAAAAAGTGATAAATGTCTGGTGATTATTATGGCAGACAGAGGCGAATTTATGTGAAATAAATATGAGGAAAGTTATAAAACTATGTGGACAAAAGTATTGGGACACGTTGAATTCAGGTGTTTCTTTTCTAACAGGGGTCTGGGATACAAAACAAAACGAACAAATGTTATAATATAGTTTTATATTGTAGTGGTCCACATACTTTTGTCCATATAGTGTATTTTTCAGATTTTCTGATGTGGGTGTAAACAGACTCACCATCGCCACCTGATCCCCCCAGTTATTCCAGACAGGAGGCTCTGTGGAGCTGGAACATAAGCACAAAGAAACAGAAATAAACAGCAAACGTAGACGTTGTAGAAGCAGAGTAGTACTGAGACCAACGTTTACAATCTAAAGACATATTTATGACCAAAAAGAGAGAGATAAATCTGTCTGGAGCCACAATAAAAATTTAACTCCCTCTACGTTGGCGTTTAATGATTATCTGATTGCGTTACAGTCAACCAGTGTTTGGTCCTTTATGAAAATTACAATTACAATAAAGAAAACCGTTCCCAAAATGCAAAGCAGATTTATTTTTTTTAATGGGGGGAAAAACTCCAGTAGAATGTGGAAGCTTTTCTTAGAACCAAACATAAGCAAAATAAAGCAAAAATGAAAGAAGAAATCAACAAAGTGAACAAAATGTACGAATTGTATGTTTAGAATCAACAACTTGAACAAAAATGAACAGAGTAATCACAAAAACTGAATGAAAAAATGATCAAAAAACTGAATAAGAATTCGCAAAAATCAACAAATTGAACAAAAACGAACAAAATAATCAAACAATTTGCAGAAATTAACAAATTATTACAAAATGAATAAAAATAGTCAACGCAACGAAATAAAATAAGTTAACAAATGACTAAAAATTAGCAAAAATAAGCACAAAAAATGAATAAAATAATTAGCAAAATATTCAACAAATCGAACAAAATTAACAAAGTAGTCAAAAAATTATATAATTAGCAACAAAATGAGTAAAAAGACCAAAATAATAAACAAAATGAACAAAAATGAACAAAATAATCAAAATGAATAAATAGCCAATGCAATGAATAAAATAATCAACAAATTTAACTAAAATGAACAAGATAATCACAAAAATAAATAATATAATCACCAAAATGATTAAAAATGAACAAAATATTCAACAAAAGAAACAAAATAATCGACAAATTGAACAAAACCGTGAACATCATCACGTACCTGAAGTAAAGTCTGAACAACATCTTCAGTTTTACTCCAAACCTCCAGCTGAAAGGTGAGTCTGTTGATCCTGGAGGAGAAAAAAAAGAGACAATTTACAGCAGAAATAAAAAAGAACAGATAGTTTTATTGGTCCGTCTCTGCACAGCGTCCACTGAGTCGCATTAATGGAAATAAAAATGACAAAACTCCTGCTGTAAATCCTCTTTTTACTCACCCTTTCAATCCTGTACGGAGCGATGACATTGCTTTCTTTGATATAAATAACCTGAAATAAATCAAATTAATATTTTATAACTAACCAGTAAAAAAAAACACAACAAACTGAGTTAAATCAAGTGAAACTAGTCGATAATATGGAACAAACTCCCCTGTCCACATGAAACGGAAATAGCCGCGGCTTCGGCCTGTAAAGAAACACACACTGACTTATTCATCATGTATTAAACATATATTTGAATCATTGGCAGTAATATGAGGTGTTTCTGGTTGCAGGCGTCGACAAAACAACAATTATTTCCTGGTTAGAAATAAAGGTTTGTTAATAATAATAATATAATAAAACTTAGAATAAATAGTGATCAACAAAATGATCAAAAAAAATGTACAACTGAACAAAAAAAACACCCAACAAAATGGATAAAAGTGAACAAATTAAACCAAAATAAATTAAAATCATCAACAAAAGTGAATAGAAATTAGCTAAATTATCACAAAATGAATAAAATAATCCAAAAAGTGAACAAAATATTCAAAATTTTTTTTAAAAAATGAAAAAATATTCAAACAAAATATACAAAGATTAACTAAATAATTACAAATTAAATAAAATCATCAATAAATTTGTAAAAATGACCACAGTAATCACAAATTGAATAAAATTAAACAAAATAATCAACAGAATAGTTACTTCCTGGTTAAATAAAGGTTAATAATAATAATAATAATAATAATAATAATAAATAATAATCAAATATAATAATAATAATAATGATACTTTGAACAAAAATAATCAACAACAATGACCAAAAAAATCTACAACTGATACAAAAAAATCCAAAATGAATAAAAGTTGAATAAATTAATGACAATAAATTAAAAACTTATCAACAACTTCAATAAAAATGAACAAATAATCCAAAAATGAACAAATAATCACAAAACTGAATATAAAATAATCCAAAAAAATTAGCAAAAATGAACAAAATATTCAACAAAAATATACAAAGATTGAACTAAATAATCCCAAAAATGACTAAAATCATCAACAAAATGAGCAAAAATGAACACAATAATCAACAAATTGAATAAAATGTAACAAAATAATCAACAGAATAGTCAACAAAATGAACAAAGTAATAAAACAACATTCTGATCATGACTAACAGTGCCAATGTGGGCGTTGGATTGTGAAGTCGCTAAACGAGTCCGACCGCAAACACAAAACACCGACTAAAGTTACTCACTCATTGAACGGGTTCGTGTCTCTCTCAATCAAAACTCTAGTTCTTACTAGTCTCTGAGAGGGATCTGAGGTAGATAAGAAACAAACAAAACAAATGAAGAAAACAAAACAACCGACCACATTCAGGGTCTAAAACGGAAACAGAAAATGAAAGACTTTTATTAAAATATGATTCAAATCCACCTTAAAATCGTGTTCTTCAACGTCATCTGGATCGACGATGATTGATCTGGAGCAAACCTAAAGGATCCTCTGGTTCTTCTGAAAGATACGATAAGATAAGATAGATAAGATAAGATTTAAATAAGGCTAAGATAATATTAAAATAGCTATTGGCTAAATAATATAACATAAGGTGAGACAAGAAAAAAGAATATGAAAAAAATAGCAAAAACTAAAAAAAAAAGAAAAAAAAATTAACAGAGCAAAATATTCCAAAATTTAAAAAAAAAAAAAAAAAAATCAAAAAACTCAACAGAAGTTTACAAAAACTGGACAAAATAATCAGCAAAAAAACCAAAAAAAATTAACAAAAACACATCAAAACAACCAAAAATATGAAAAAGGAGTAAAATGAACAAAAAAAAAACAAAATAATCACCTTGAAAAAAAAAACAAAACAAAACTAACAGAAAAAAGAATTTAAAAAATTAACAAATGAACAAAACATATACAGAAATTCAACAAAATAAAAGTAAACAATAACCTCAACAAATGTTTACAAAAAATTACCAAATAATCGACAAACTGGACAAAAATTGAATCAACTAATGTCTTTTTTTTTAATGAACGAAAAACAAACAAAATAATCAACAACCTGAACAAAAATTACCAAAACAGTTTATAGAAATTCATAAAAATGAATAAAAAGACAAAATATTTTTTTTAAAAAAATGAAAAAAAGAGTAAAATGAAGAAAAATAAATAAAAATTTCGCAAAATAATGAAACTGAAAAAAGGCAACTACTTAAAAAAAAAAAATCAACTAAATGAAGAAAACGAAATACTAAAAAAATAATAATGAACTCAACAAAGATGAACAAAAAAACAAACAAAACAATCAACAAACTGAATAAAAATGAACAAAAAATGAATCTGAAAATGTTTTAACCATCAAATGAAAACCTACAGATGTCAGACCTGGACTCAAATTAATTATTTCTATTTTTTCTTAAAAAGGAGCCAAACTGAATAATCGATCATCGACATATTGATTCATTAATATTTAAGTGGATGCAGGTCGATGCGATGAACCCCAGACCTTCATTAAGTCCAGTCACGTCAACGACTATGACACAAGGTGTTAATGAGTGTGATGTAACAGGAAGTGGGCGGGGCTGAAAGGTGTTACCTGTCCTTAGAGGAGGAGGTGACGCGGTACCAGTGTGTTGCTCAAAGTAATACTCCTCCAAATCCAACAACAGAGAAAACCTACAAAGAAATGCAAACAGAGACTGCATGAGGAAAAAAAAAAAAAAAAACACATTCAACAACAGTAAAACGACAGGAACAGACCGTTGAACATTTACTCAGGTTTCAGGTGTCAATGAAAGAACCATTATTTCCTGGTTAAATAAAGGTTAAGACTTAGAATAAATATGATCAACAAAATGAACCAAAAAATCTACAACGGAACAAAAAAAACACCAAAATAACCTAAAATCATCAACAAATGAGTAAAAATGAGACGAATGATTGACAACTTAACAAAAATGAATGAAATAATCAACAAAATGAACAAAAATTATCACAAAAATGAATACAATAATCCAAAAAATGAGCAAAAATGACCAAAATATTCATCAAGGAACAAAATGAACAAAATACCAACAAAATACACAAAGATTAACTAAATAATCACAAAATGATTAAAATCATCCAAAAAATTTGTAAAATGACCATAATAATCAACAAATTGAACCAAATTTAACAAAATGATGATGAACAAAGTCATAAAACAAATTGGTCTTGATTAATTCAGTTCTTCAGAACTAATCAATTGGCGACTGATAATGATGTATAACACACAGAAAAAAAACTTTCATAGTTCATAACTGAAGTTCAGCTTTAGGTCCCATTAACTTAGCTAGCATGGAACTAGTTATCCTAACTAGTATTAAGTTAAGGAGACAGTACATACAGAAAATTAATACACATCCAACACAATCATTCATCAGTGGTTTGATGATTTCATCTTGTTTCTGTCAAATTATTTAAAAAAAAAAAAAAAAAAAAAAAAAATAAAATGAACAAAAATTTAACAGAAAAAAAAAATAAGCTAAATAATCAGACTGAATGAAAATGAACAAAGCAACCAAACTGAAAAAGTAAAAAACTTTGAAAAAAAGAACAAAAACAATTATTCAACCAAAGACAAGACAATCAACAAACGATCACAAAAAAATGAACAAAATAAAACAAATAAACAAAAAATGAATCAAATAATGAACAAAACCCAAATTACATTCTATAATTATGCATTATAATTAATGGAAAAACAAACAAAACAAAACAATCAAACTGGAAAAAATGAACAAAATAGTTAAAGAAATTCATGAAAATTAACAAAAAAACAGCAAAATATGAAAAAAAGAAAGAGAAGAATATATAAAACAAATCAAAAAAGAACAAATGAACAATATAATTTAAAAAAATTAGCTAAAAAATTTACTAGTGTCATATTTTTACATCATTTATCTTGTCTTTTATGTTGTTATCCTCATGTTTATATTTATCTTATATCGTTTTTGTTTCATCAAATCAGCTCTCGACTGATTTAGTCGTTCGGAAGTAATCGATTAATCGCCGCAGCTCTGGTTTAAATATGACATGTCCATCAAACGGAACAAAAACTTCTGCAGTTCACAACATTAGCTTAGTTTAGCTCCTGGAAAAAAAATGAACAAAATAGTTTTAAAAATTCATGAAAATTAACAAAATCATCAAAATATGAAAAATACAAAAAAGAAAAGAAAAAAATTAAGAACAATATAATTTTAAAAATTAGCTAAATATTTTGCTAGTGTCATATTTTACATCATTTATCTGGTCTTTTATGTTGTTATCCTCATGTTCATATTTATCTTATATCGTTTTTGTTTCATCAGATCAGCTCTCAACTGATTTAATCGTTCGGAAGTAATCGATTAACCACCGCAGCTCCGGTTTAAGTCATGATGACATGTCCATCAGACGGACACAAACTTGTGCAGTTCACAACATTAGCTTAGCTTTAGCTCCGGTTTACTTCCACTAGTTCACATTCTGACCAGGCGGCAGTTAAACTGGTTCAAAGCCGCAGTGCCGCTGGGAAAGCCGGACAAAAGCACCCGTCAGCTGCTGGTCCACTGAAGGCCACCAGTCCGCATCCCACGGCGGACACTAACCCGGACCGGACTGACTGGGTCCGAACGGGTCGGTCCACGTCCGCGCGAGTCACAAAAACAACACACGCGCATCACACGGACCCACAGCCGGCCTCACGCGCCACCAGCCCCCCCACACTGACCTCTCTTTTGTCCGTTCTGGCGTCTTTAAAAACGCCATGACTGCGCACCACCTCCGCGTGAAACCGAACCCCGAGCGGCCACGGTCCGGATCTGTAAACACGGAAGTACAGCAGAGCACGTGACCGACTGCAGTGGAAAGCTATGAAGAGGTTGTCACTCTGAGGTGATTTCAGGAAACAGTCACTACAGAGCTGAAAATGAAAATAAAGCACAGCAATCAGTAGTGTTTTTACTGACAGAGAAAATGTACATTAATCTAGAGTCTGTTTAAGTTTTTTTTCACGTAAATTAATGACGTTATTGGCTCTAAACCGCGTGACCAAACGAAGGAAATCTAAATGAGGGGTCACTCTGAGGTGATTTCAGGAAACAATCACTACAAAGCTGAAAAAACAAAATAAAGTGCTGCAATTAGTCGTGTTTTACTGTCAGATGAAATGTACATTAATCTAGTCTGTTTAAGTGTTTTTTCACGTAAATGAATGACTTTGTCATGACCAAACGGAGGAAATCTATGAGGAGGTGTCACTCTGAGGTGATTTCAGGAAACAATCACTACAAAGCTGAAAACGAAAATAAAGCGCAGCAATCAGTTGTGTTTTACTGTCAGAGAAGATATACATTAATCTAGAGTCTGTTTAAGATTTTTTTCACGTAAATTAATGAGTTTATCGTCTCTAAACCACGTGACCAAACGAAGGAACTCTCAAATGAGGTGTTACTCTGAGGTGATTTCAGGAAACAATCACTACAAAACTGAAAAAGAAAATAAAGCACAGCAATTAGTCATTTTTCTGTCAGAGAAGATTACATTAATCTAGAGTCTTTCTTTTTTTCTTTTTTCGTAAATTAATGACTTTATTGGCTCTAAACCTCGTACCAAACGGAGTAAATCTCAAATGAGGTACCACTCTGAGGTGATTTCAGGAAACAATCACTACAAAGCTGAAAAAGAAAATAAAGCGCAGCAATCACTTGTGTTTTTACTGTCAGAGAAAATGTACATTAATCTAGAGTCTGTTTAAGATTTTTCAACATAAATTAATGACTTTATCGACTCTAAGCCCTGTAACTAAACAGAGGAAATCTAAAAAGAGGTACCACTCTAAGGTGACTTCAGGACATATCAGTACAAGCTAGCAACAAGCTACAGCACAGCAATCAAATGTGTTTTACTGTCAGAGAAATGTGCATTAATCTAGAGTCTTTTAGACTTTTTTCATGTAAATTAATGACTTGTCGTCTCTAAACCATGTGACTAAAAAGAGGTCTCACTCTGAGGTGATTTCAGGAAACAATCACTACAGAGCTGAAAAACAAAATAAAGCGCAGCAATTAGTCATTTTTCTGTCAGAGAAGATATACATTAATCTAGAGTCTGTTTCTTTTTTTCCCCTAAATTAATGAAAGTCACAGTGGGTCCTAATGGGTCAAGAAAAAAAAAACATAGGAAAATAGATCATTTTCACTTGGAAAAAAATATGCAAAATTCAGAGGATAATATTGTAATAAATGGTGATAAATCACTTAAGAAAGGTTAAATAGAGAGAAAATTCAGGTACTGCATTATGTATTTATTGTGGTTCGAGGCTAAAATTAGGAAATAGTTGTTTGATTCTTGTATTAAGTTAGTGATAAAGGTAAAAGCACTGAGGGGTAGGTTTAAATAAGTTTATACTTCCTCCTACTCCTTTTGGACCATGCAAAATTCAGATTTGTATGTGCTTGAAGATAGATTCTGTCTATTTAAATGCTTTCTTTGTTTCTTTTGCATGTTTGAAATAAATAATAAATAAATCAAAAATCAATAAATAATAATTAAAAAAAAAAAAATTCAATCGTGAACTGACACAAAAGTCACAGTGGGTCCTAATGGGTTAAAACAAACAAACAAACAAAGATAAATCCATGTTTCACATTTTTCCGCCGGAGTGATCCCTCCTCCTGCTCTAGTCGAACTCTGCGCACTAACGTCTTGACGTGTCACCGGGGACCGCGCAGGGAAGTTCCATCCTGGTTCCGTCCACTTTGACAACCGGGTCGGAGGAGCTGGTGGGTCGGCTCCGGGACCATGTCCGGGCCGCGGAGGGCCGCTCATCATGCAGTGGAAGCGGCAGCTGGGCGGCCTGGTGTTCAGCGGCCTGTTCACCCTGTTCTACTTCACTAACAAGGTGAGAGAGAAGAACCAGAACCAGCGGCTCCTGCTCCAAAACTACCCGGAAAACTGCACCTCTACCCCGGCCTGACTTCAACAGGCGCCGACCAGCACTTTATTCCACATCTGCACGAATATTCACATGAATCTGACAGTTTTAGTCACATATTCATACTCTGGCACAATTTAAGGGAGCACTCGCAACAGGAAGTAACAAAGTGATCACTAAAAAAACAACAAATAATCACTAAACGAGAAAAATAGCAAAACATTGAACAGAATATCAAAAAAAAGACAAAAATTAGCAAAATAATCAAAAATGGAGGAAAAAAATAGGAAAACATTGAACAGACTATCAAAAAAGACAAAAAATAGCAAAATAATCAACAAAATGGAGAAAAAAAATAGCAAAACATTGAACAGAATATCAAAAAAAGACAAAAATTAGCAAAATAATCAACAAAATTAAGGGAAAAAAAGCAAAACATTGAACAGAATATCAAAAAAGACAAAATTAGCAAATAATCAACAAAATTGAGGAGAAAAAAAACAAAACAAACAAAATATAAAAGACAAAATTAGCAAAATCTCAACAAAACTGAGGAAAAAAAGGAAAACGTTGAACAAATATTAAAAAAAAGACAACAATTAGCAAATAATCAACAAATTGAGGGAAAAAAAGCAAACATTGAACAAAATATAAAAAAAGAGAAAAATTAGCAAAATAATAATAAAAAAACTGAGGGTAAAAAGCAAAACATTGCACAAAATTTAAAAAAAAAAAAAAAAGAGAAAAATTAGCAAAATAATCAACAAAATTGAGGGGAAAAAAAGCAAACATTGAACAAACTAGAAGCACTCGGAGAGCGCAGACCTCTGCCAAGGCTGATCAGTGCCCCCCCCCCCCCCCCCCCCGTGGGCCCCCCCACGCCAAGGAGGTTATGTTTTTGCCAGGGTTTGTCTGTCTGTCTGTTAGTGTGCAACATAACTCAAAAAGTTATGGACAGATTTTGATGAAATTTTCTGGTCTGCGCCCCCCCCCCCCCGATCACCACCAAAATTTAATCATTTCTTCCTTATCCCATTTCCAACAAACCCTGAAAATTTCATCCAAATCTGTCCATAACTTTTTGAGTTATGTTGCACACTAACGGACAGACAAACAAACCCTAACAAAAACAACCTCCTTGGCGGAGGTAAACATGAAAAAAGACAAAGATTTGCAAAATAATCAACAAAATGAATATATTTGTGATGAAAAAAATTACAACATGAAAAAATTTACAAAAAACATTTTTAAAATTTTTTATTATTTTTTTAATGCAATGTCGCTGTACAAGGGACAACATTTTAAAAGTAAAAACTGTCAAACTTTTGTCGCCTATAGAAGACAAAATGCATTTCTGGATCTCAGGAGGTTATAATAATAGATTATTATTATTATAATTATTATAATAATAAGAATTTACTAAGGATTAAGGATTGGTAATAATACAGATGCAAAACATTCATTTTTTACTTGACTAATAATAACATACACCTAAACCACCACAAAAGCCTGTTGTCTAAATCTGTTTTCTGTCTTGTTTTGTGATTTTCATTACAGACCAATTGCACTCATCTGTAGAATGTGATAAAGACATAACCCTGGGAGAAAATGCTTTGAGATGAATCCTAAAAATGTGGATTAACAGCTGAGTTTAGCATCAGATAAAGAGAAAATCCACCAAAAAATTGAGTTAACGTTCAGTTTTATTGCTCTAAAAACATAATGTAATTCATTTGAATGACGTGAATTCCACTTTTCATGTTTTATTTTAAGAAATTTCATATCAGGGGTGTGAAACATAAGGCCCGTGGCCACAACCGGCCCGCCAAAGAGTCCAGTCCCTGTTGTGGGATGAATTGGGTGAAATGCCAGAAATGACACTGAAGTTAACAGTCAGTTCAGGTTCCACATACACACTAATAGGATCTAAAGTGGCTCAGACCTGTAACACACTTATCATAATAACCTGACAACTGCAGATGTTTCTTTGTTTTCATGAACACTTGAGTTTAAACTCCAGTTGTTATTAGATCCTTGATGAACGTGTCGGCTGCTGTTCTACATAACTACATCCTAATGATCACAGAAATAAACAGATATGGAATAATCTGGAGGAAAATCATGTATAAGATAAGGTTTGTTTATAACTATATCATGTTTGTGTGTGTTTTCCAGTTCGTCCTCTCTGTTTTAAAGTTCACCTTCCCGACATTATTCAAGGGTGAGTCATTTTATCGTCACATGAACTGCAGATTTTTGGCTCAGATTCGTTTTTGAGTTTTTCTGCTAATCTTTGTATTCCATGTATTTGTACTATTTTATTATTTATATAATTTCACATATTTGTTTTATTTTGTGTGTATTATTTGCATTATTGATGTATTTTAATTCTCCTGTTTGTATTATTCCATGTATTTGTATTATTTTGTGTGTATTACCATGTATTCATACTGTTTTATTTGTATTATTTATATTATTTTACTTGTATTATCCTTGTATTTACACTGTATTATTGATATTATTCTATTTGTATTGGTCCCTGTATTTGCACTGTTTCATTTGTATTATTCCCAGATTTTTAGCTTTATTTGTATTATTCCCAGTATTTGTACTATTTTATCTATATTATTCCTGGTATTTTTCGTTTTATTTGTATTATTCCCAGTATTTTTAGTTTTATATGTATTATTCCTTGTATTTGTACTATTTTATTGATATTATTCCCAGTATTTTTAGTTTTATATGTATTACTCCCTGTATTTGTACTATTTTATTTGTATTATTCCCCATATTCGTACTGTTTTATTAGTATTACTGCCTGTATTTTTAGTTTTTTTTCTATTATTCCCAGTATTTTCAGTTTTATATGTATTACTCCTTGTATTTGTACTATTTAATGTGTATAATTTCATGTATCTGCAGTATTTAATGTATTTCCTGTGCTTTTTCCAGATGGCAGACTCTTATCGGTTCCGTCCTCCTCCTCCTCTCAGTGAAACTGGGTTTAGTGGAAATGAGTCGAATCAACAGGTGTGTTTTTTGTTTTTTTTCAGACTTTCACATCCCTGTTCTATCTCTGTGTTCTATCTGTGTTCTATCTCTGTGACAGGTTCTGTTTGACGTTCTATTGCGTTGTAACTTTCTGTTCCAGATCGGCGGCGCTGTCGTGGCTTCCAGGTTCGGTTCTGTTTGTCGGGAACATTTACGCCGGATCCAGAGCTTTATCCCGAATCGTACGTTGAATAAAACTGAACCCGATTATTATTGTATATCTGACGTTTTTGTGATCATTTTAGGGTATCTGATTCTGACAAAAAGTTTTTCTTGAAAATGTAATTTTTTTTTTCCCATTTAAATTTATGTTTGATTTTTTTTCTCATAGATATGAGTTATTTTATTCTGACAGAAAATTTAGGACTTTAGAATTTTTACACCCATTACAAAAAGTACATTGTAACAATTAAATAAAATATAAAGTTTTAAATTAAGGAATGGAATGGAAAAAGAAATAAGTAACAAATAATAATACAAATTTAAAACCAAAATTTTTTCATTAAAAAAAAGTTTAAAAATATATAAATTACCATTTTGAGCATTTCTATCACCATTAAGAATTGTGAATTGAAAGAAAATGTGACTGATCGACATTTTGTGGTAAATTTCATATAATTTATGCCTTTTTCTCTAAGAACATTTGATTTGTTCAGTATATATTAGGGCTTTTTTTAATCTCAGAGAAAATCTTGAAATTCTGAGTTTTTTCTCTAAACCTCTTTCATTTCATCTAAAGTAAACGTGGTTTGGATTAAACCTGGTCCCAGACTTTGGAAACTGGTCTGGATTCTGGTCTTTGTGGTTCTTACTTGTTGGATTTCTTCGCTGAGTTTTCATTCATCTTCATCTTTTTTTTTTTTTTCTTTCTTCTTTGCAGGACATTCCGTTCTTCTTCACTCTTCAGAATTCCTCTCATGTTGTCAGTTACATCATCCTGAAGGTCGTCCATAGAGAGGTGAGAACAGCACAAGGACCTGCTTCACTTCTTTAATCATCACAGTTTCTTCTTTAATCCAACTCTGTTTTTTTTCTAAGCGTTTATAACCACCACTAACCACCTTTTACTGTCATTTTCATCCTGTTGAATAAAAACATGGATTAAAGTTCTTTTAATATTCGTTTAGAAAACTGTAAATTAACAAAACAAACACTAAACCAGACCTGTTTTCATTCCACCTCAAACAAAGCCTGAAATTCTAATATTGTAGTTTCAAACTCTCACCAGCAGTGGGCAGCCGTACCACAACACAGCTTATTCTACCAAACCACCAACAATCAACGCTACGTTTCCACAGACTGGATCGTCACTGAATAAGTATAAAGCTCATTTTTTCCACACATCTGTATTACGGTATTAAGGTTTTCTTCAAACTAAAACTCAAGGGATCGCACTGTTAGCTTAGCTCTGTTAGCTTAGCTCTGTGTTTCGATAGAAAACAGCCACAGTAAACCACTAGCACCTCGGTTTACTGTTCGGTTTGTGTTGTCAGAGCTGAACTAAAGATCTGTTTGGAATCTAACAGTCATTAGCAAAGATAATAACATCCCATAATAAATTCAAACCCTCATAAGCCTCATTAGAGTCCTGCACCGGGGTCAGTACCCGCGGGTACCCGCAGGTAAACTGTAAAAAACAGCAGGGACAGGTAAAAAAAAAAAAAAAAAAAAAAAGAAGAATTTTCCATGGGCACAGGTTAAAAATTTAACGAATACAGGTGGGTAGTGGGCACATGAATATAAAGATAGCTTTGCAGCACCTGGAGGGTTCAAAATAATAATAATATAAGAATAATAATAATAATAATACCAATAATGTGCATTAACCCTGTGTGATGTCAAGTATGTGCAATAAGTTGTGCCACAGCCTCTGTTCTTACAATAATATAATACTAATGACAATATTTATCAAATAATGAACATTTTGATAGATTTGTTCATAGATAGACATACAAGTCGCTTTTCCAGTGACCCTCAAATTGCACAAAGATAACTTGCGCATAAAAATTTACCTAATTGAAAAAAACGACAATTTCGCCAAAAGTCGCATTTTTCGTTAAAGTTTTGCGCTGGCTAGAGGTGGTTTTCGGGCATAGCGCAATGGTATGTATACAAAACTGCGATGGAAAGACCTTTTTATACGCACTATAGTCGTGAATTAAAAAAACGGATGTTGACGTACGTTACAATAGGAGAAGGAAGAAGAAGAACATGTCGCGGTATGTGTGGACACACCAGGAACCCAATCATTTTTAATTTAGTACGAGATAGAGGGGTAATATATAATAATAATAATGATATAGCTGTAAATCAACACCATATTTACGTTCTTCGCTATGTTTATGGAATGACTTCTCGTGTCATATCGCGATAATAAATAAGACAAATCATTGCATTTGTGATTAATTGGAGAAACCGACCTGACACACTTCCTGTTTTTTTCGACATGTAGTAATATCGGTAAGTTTTGCGCAGATGTCCAATGGAAAAAGCGACTAATGTTAATATTGTTATAGTTGTAATATTGTGTCTATTCAAAATTATTGTATTATGTCTGTTTTATTTTATTCTAACTTTTAGTTCAGTTTACTTTTGTCATTTTATATTACCTCTCTTCTTATTTTTTTCTGTACAAATCGTTTTTTTTTTTTGTTTTTAATTCATATTGTTACACACTGACAAAACACTGTTCTAGTTCTGATTGTAGAGAATGCAGTGGCTGAAATTGATCAGGTTTTGTCCTTATATCAGTAGAATGTTTTCTGAAGCCTTATATATAAGATAAATAAATAAAAATAAAAATCACTGTTTTGTCTAAATGTATAACTCTTGGTTTTGCAGGCGTCTGTTTGGATGCTGATTTCTGCCGTTAAACCTTCCTACTGTGACCCTCAGGTAAAAACCAATCACTAAGTTTTAATACTAATTTTAATGACGTTAATTAACGGCTAGTAAATCTGTTCCAGTTCGACAGTCGCCGGGTATCGATGGCCGTCGCTCATCGTCTCTGCGTCGGTGAGGGTCAGTTTTTGATTTTGTTGTTTTTTACCAGAATACTATGTGTTCTGTTAAAACTCTCCACTGTGTAATTATTATTTAATAACACTTTACTTTTGCAGACTAATTTTTTTATGTACATTTCTTTGATTACCATATTGATAAGATATTGTCTAGCGCATATTGTACAAATTGCGCTTCTAATTGTGTACCAAGGTTATAATAGTTTTGGATTTTTCATTATAGTTTAATTTTATTTAATTTTGACTTTTTTTCTCTAATTCAGTTTCAGTTAGTTGTTAGAGCAGGTTTTGCTAGTTTTTTATTAGTTTTTGGGGTTTTTTTTCTAAATGTTTTGTTTTAGTATTAGTTGTAGGACTGGATTTTTCTTTATCAATAGTCGCTTTTCCATTGGACATCTGCACAAAACTTTACCAATATTTATTAAATGTCAAAAAAACAGAAGTGCATAATGTTGGATTATCCATTAAATCACAAATGCAATGATTTGTTTATTTATTGTCGTGAGATGACACGAGAAGTCATTCCATAAACATGGCGATGAATGTACATGTAAACATTTCAGGTTATTCACATTTTATTGTTAACGGATAGTTTGTAAATGTAAATATTTTCATAATTTAATGTTTTTTTCCACTAAAAGGAGGAGAAAATTTGGAGTTATTATTTGTAGGTTATTACGCTGTTGTTTTACTTTAGATCACAGTTGGTCTGTATTTGGTACCTGAACTAAACGAATTCGACATCCCTTGACTGGTAATATATCTTCAGTGTAATTTTTACTTTGAAGGGCCGTATTGGACCCTTGGGTGAGCTGTTTTTGAAGCCTCACTAGTCACTTTTCCATTGGATATCTGCGCAAAACTTTACCGATATTTACTAAATGTTGAAAAAACAGAAGTACGTAATGTCGGTTTTTCTATTAAATCACAAATGCAATGATTTGTTTATTTATCATAGCAAGATGACACGAGAAGTCATTACATTAACATGGCGACGAACGTAAATATCACGTTGATTTGCACATATATTCATTATTATTATTATATTTTACCCCTATTTATCCCGTACTAATTAAAAAATGTTTCAGTTTCCTGGTGTGTCCACACATACAGCGCCATGTTTCTTTAAAACTCTTCTTCTTCTCGTGTTTGTACGTCCGTCAACATCTGATTTTTTTTTTTTTTTTTTTATTCACGTGACTCTAGTGTGGGGAAAAAAGGTCTTTCCATTGCAGTTTTGTGTGATATACCAATTGTGTTACACCTCAAAAACCACCTCTTGCCAGCGCTAAAACCTTTTAATCTAAAAATGAGTTTTGGTGAAATTGGTCATTTTTTCCATTAGGCAAAGTTTTATGCGCAAGTTGTATTCGAGCAATTTGAGGATCAATGGAAAAGTAACTAGTGGGCAAAAAAAAAAAAAAATCACTACTTTTATTCTGGAAGCATTTGACTTGTAGACCAGTGAAATTAATAATAATTTCTTAATTATACTGATATAGATTGTCTAGATGTTGTATTGTACAAACTGCTGTTCTAATTAATAATATGTATAGTTGGAATCTATATTTATTTATTTATCATTTTTCTGTTCTGTTGATAATTTTTTTCCTGCTTCTTTTATTACATTTGAATGGAGCGACTGTAACACAATAATTTCCTACGGGGGTTAATTAATTATTTGATTCTAATTAATTCCTACGGTTTGTACAGGTTTTCCAACTCCATCATAAATCCACTAATCTGAGGTAAAAACGTCCCACATCCGATTCTACGTTCGCACTTTTTTTTTCTCACTGGACTCAAACCTGAGGAAACGGTTGTCTGATGTTTGTATTTCAGTGACATGCGAGCAGCAGTGCATTAACTATGTGTTCAGGTGAGAAGAAGCGACAGTAAATGACCTCATCTGATGGGGTTTACAGGCAGTAAACGTCCTAATAATAATAAGAAATAATAATAATAATATAAGGTGTTGTTATATAACAGTGTGCGCTGTTGGCCGTCGCTGCTCCATCCAACAGGTAAGAGGAGTTTATTCCTTCATAGACACATTTTTATTAATTCTTAGGGTTATATTTGTTGTCTTTTTCATCTTAATTTCCCTGTGTCTCTTTTCTAAAGCTCATTTTAAGGATAATCTACCTTTAATCTAGTTACAACCCGAAAATATGAAAGTTATTTGATTAGTTTGTTTTCTTATCTAATTTCTATTCGTATTATGCATCATGTGTATATTAACAAGTTTTGTTTTGTTATGTTTCTACATCTTATTTTGGTCTTTTTGTTTCTTTTTTTAAATTTTCTTCACACAGTTTCATCATGGGTTTTCTTTTTTTTTTCTTTAAACTTTCGCTCAGGAACAAAATCCAGCTTTTAAACTCATCTGTGTTACGTTTCATGTTGTTGCGTGTTTTACTTTTCATTTTATCGTTTCATCCTTAACCTTAACTTCATTTCAAATTCTGCCATTTTTAACCTTTTACCGTATTTTCCTCATTTTGTATTTTATGTAATTTTGACTTTCACCATATTTTTGTCTACTTTTGTCATTTTTTGCCTTTTACTGTATTTTTGTCTTTTTGTCACTTGTCATATTTTGTCATTTTGTATTTTGTTATTTTTACCCTTTCACCATATTTTTGACTTGTTCTGTTTTTTATGTAATTTTTATCTTTACTGTATTTTTGTCTTTTTTCCATTTTTACCGTATGTTGCCACTTTTACTTTTTACACTATTTTTGTCTTTTCTTTCCATTTTTACCTTTTACCGTATTGTGTCATTTTGCAATTTACGAAATTTTAATTTTCATCATATTTTTGTCTTCTATTGTATTTTTTTGTCATTTTTATCTTTTACTATATTTTTGTCTGCTTTTGTATTTTTTCCATTTTTACTTTTTTCCCTATTTTGTCATTTTATATTTAATGTAATTTTGACTTTTCACCATATTTTTGTCTACTTTTGTATTTTGTCAGTTTGACCTTTTACTGTATTGTAGTTTTTTGTATTTTAGGTCATTTTCATCTTTTACTATATTTTTATCTTGTTGTGCTCATACATTTATCTGGTTGTATCGTCTTTATCTTGTTTTATTTTCTATATTTTTAACTTTGAACTCATTATTTTGTCCTTTTTCTCATTTGTCATCTTTTACATCGTCTTATCAGTTTTTTTTCTTGTTCCATCTTGTACAAAAACCCCTAAATCACCTCTTTTCTTCAACTTCCACCCTTTAAACTTGAAAATATCAACCTGACCAATGTACGACGTTTGTGTTTCTAACATTTTGACCTGTTTAACCCGTCCTACGCTGAACCGTCTGCTTCGTCTAACCCCGGTGTTGAACCCAGATCACAGGTGTTTTCTGGCTGCAGGTGACCTGATGGCGGCGTTGGCCTTCCCGTCCCTCCAGTCCTACACCTTCCACTGCGGCTGCTGTGCCAGGTTCAGACTCGCAGTATTTGACTCTACTAGTCCTCACACCTCCGTATTTCATTCCTGTCTCCGTTCACTCTGTCCACAGCGCCCTGTTGGGTTTCTGTTGCTATTGGCGACGGTCAAACTGAAAAGTGGACTGTCTGTTGAACACCTGAAGGTCTGGATGTTTGTGGCCAAGGTGATGAACGCTCTCATACTCGTGTTATGGTCACATTGTATTTTTATTTTATTCCTTATTTTTTGTGGTTGTTATCTCCAGGTTTCTGCCATGTCTCTGTCTCCGTTTATGTTTGACATGGACATGAATGTTAACAGCTCTCATTGGTAAGTTCTCCCACTCAGCATTTATGGGCTTTAGCAGAATTAACACCTTTAGGTGCCAGAGTTTTTTACTACCCCCCCACACACCACACACAAAGGAGAGGCAAACGGGTATTGTTTTTGGTTCAGTTTGTTTGTTTGTTTACACTCTAGCAGCAAAACTATTGGTTGAAATTCATACCAAATTGGGTTTATAGATTACCAGTGACTCAGAATAGATCTCATTACATTTAGGGAAAAGTAAGTCAAAGTCCAATTTTTTTATGAATTTTTAAAAACTTTTTCCCCCCATTTACGTATAATGGGCAAAATTTCACATGTCTATTAAACATCAATTTTGTTTCAATTTACCTTCAACTTTGCACATATATAGACACAACTGATATGCTGACATCAGCACATGCATAGACATGATGACATCGCTGGATTGATGCCAAATTAAGCTAAAATATGTGTTGGGGGGCGGGTTTGTTGCGTCTGGAACCACGTGTTTTTTTAAATATTAAATTTTGATATTAAGTTTTCAAAAAGCTGCATCTTAGACGTGTTTAGAGATAAAGTTATACTGTAAATGAGAAAAATATTGGATATGACCTAAAGTTTATGATGGGAGTAAATGTGCTCATCTAATTTGCATATTGTGATGTCACAGGGTGGCAGCCATATTGATTACATAACTTTTAGTAAAATTTAAATATTTACATGGAAATTTTCTTTATGTTTTTTTTGTTATCTTATCCTTAAAATAAATGAACTTAAACATTAGCATAAAGTATAACATAGTAAGTTTTAGTGGCACTGATGTGAGTCAATTCCAGTTTTCCTTTGTCTTTTGAAGGCTTTTATTTGTCAGTAGTTATCTAAAAAGTCAGCTGTTTAAATTTTCATACTGTAATTAATAGTACACATCTGTTTATGTATGTATTATTGGAAAAGCTTTGTTAATCTTATTCCCATTTAACTGTTGGATCATCACATCCACTTTGTTGAATGCGTTTTGTTGTTTTGTGCTTCTACATTTAATCCTGGTTATAAATGAACTGTTCATTCTATAAAAACCTGCCTGAGCTTTTTTTTTTTTTCTTTTTCGTAGCGTCATCGTGAGTCACGTCGGCGAAGCCACTGTTGGTTCATTCAGAGAGAGAAACCTCAGCTGTAACGACAAAACGCCAAACGGACAAATTGCACTTCAGAGATTAACGTTTCCATCTTTCAATTTGAATATTTTCTCACTGATATATTTTTTGTACTTCTCTCAGACGTGTTCTGATCAATTCCTGATTTAATAAACTATGTTTATGTATATCGTGGTGTTTTTTTAGTCTGACACACATGATATTTCACTTTGTCTGCTTTTTGGAAAGAGACTGTAATGGTTGTTTGTACAATTACAAGGGTTTAACGATGGATCTTTTTTTTTTTATTCCTGTTGTCTTCCTTTTCTAATATTAATTCAGAAAAATTCAGAAAACACTGCAATTGAGTAAAAAAAGAGCCTACTATTTGAGATAAAATTATACTGATAAACCTCAGATATCAACATTTACACATACTGTGGTTATTTTTTTTTATTAATCAAACACCAACAATCACACTACGTTATCTACACAATATTTGAACCAGTACAAACAGATTAAAGCCTTTAAATTGTAATTAATTTGTATGTAGGGTAAATTTAACAGTTAAATCCTCTCCTTGTAGTTGGGGTTGTTTTACAAAAAACCAACCTGGTCTATGATTAATTCTCCTGCTGGTTCTTTTCGGGGAGAATAAAGCGTTGAGTGGTTGTCGTCGCCGTAAACGGGCCTGAGGAGCTTCTCACTCCTTAATGTAACCTGTAGACGAGAAACAGAGGATCACAGTTAGAGAACGATGAAGTGAAAGAAAATAGGACCAATGTAATCTGGTATCATCTGTTCTTTCATATTCAATTGAGAATCCCGATCAGAAAAAAGAAAATGACTCATTTCATTATTCATGTACAAATCAAAATTGACCTGTTTTTCATTCTTTCCATTGTACGCACAAATTAAAAATTGGAAATAAGCAAATGGACCAAATGTCGGGTTTCATGTTGACATTTTGATATCCGATTTGGTATGACCCGGAAGTTACTGACTTCATGTGTTGAGCTGGACAATCATGGGTTTGGTATGTTCTGGGTCAGTGTGTCTTTTGGTAATTAATAATAATAATATAATAATAATAATAATAATAATAATAATACACGCTTATATAGCGCTTTTTTGGACACTCAAAGACGCTTAACAAACAAAACAAAAAGAACAAAGACAACAAAGGGGCTCAAGAAAATGCAAGTTTGAACAGGTGAGTTTTGAGTAGTGATTCGAAGTTTGTATATTTTGTTGGTTTTCTTTTCAGAAACAAAAACTAGTGGTTAATTGATTTTTTTTAAAATAGAAGAATTCCAATTGGATGTCAAAGCGTTGTTCTGTTTCAGTGTCAAAACAGATAAACCACATTTAAAAAACTGACTGATTTTCATTTTTTCTTTCTAATAAAAAAAAAAAGTTACTACCTGACAAATGGAAAAACGGACCAAAAACACCTGTTTTTTTTTTTGTTTTTTTTTTTAATTTTCTGAGACCGGATGTTTTCATTTTCAAGGACAGAGCACTAATGCCGAGGTCACACAGATTTGTATGAATGATGGGTTTGTACGAATCTTCCAGTTCGTACGAAATCTGGAGTTCGCAGACATTTGTGGTGTGTTCAATGCAACAATATGACAAAAACAAGAAAATAAGAATAGCGCAAATATAAAATTACAATAAATAAAAGGTGAAATAAAAAGTAGAATATAAAATACAAAAAGTAAATAAGAATCGAACTGAAGTTGAATAAAATAAAAATAGACATAAAATGAATAGACATAAACAATAGTAACCCTTTAAGCGCTAAAGTTACAATATTGCAAAAGCAGCATAACTGAATGAAACAGCTTTTTTAAATATTGACATAAAAATGGAACATAAAAATAAGAAAAAACTCAGGCGCCTTAAGGTTAACAGTACATATTAACAGTCTGTATATCTAAGAACAAGTCTGACGCCAAAGGTTGCTCACCTCTATCGATGTAGGTCTGCGTTGACGGGACCCAACTTCCCAAAAGTTTTCCGGAGTACAAGGTGGAATGTACAGAAACCGATGTCTGGAACACGACGACAGCTTCTTCTGCTTCTCCTCCTCTGGAAGATGAGCGTAATACTGTGGAGAATAAACAAACATCAGGCGAACGGAGTCGGTGTTTCAACTCATACACATCATTCAGGTTTAGAAACATACTTACTATTTCACATTCCTTACAGGTCGTTCCCTTCAGTTTCCTCCGCTCGTCTTTCTTGCGAATTACAGCCATGTGGGCGAACGTCGGCCGTCTACGAGGAACGACAAAATGGAGACTGTGTCAAAGTGAAAAACTGTCAGTAGTCGCTTTTCCGCTGACCCTCAAATTGCAAAAAATATAACTCACACATAAAAATTTATAAATGGTATATCACACAAAACTGCAATGTACGGACCTTTTTCCGCAACTAGAGTCACGAGAATTAAAAAAAAAATGGATGTTGACAGACATTACAAGTGAAGAAGAAGAGTTTTAAAAGAAACATGTTGTGGTATGTGTGGACACCCAGAAAACCCAATCAGTTTTTAATTTAGTACGGATAGAGGGGTAAAATATAATAATAATGAAAATATCTGTAATCAACAGGATATTTACGTTTATTGCCATGTTAATGTAATGACTTCTCATGTCATCTCGCGATAATAAATAAATCATTGCATTTGTGATTTAATAGAAAAAACATTACGCACTTCTGTTTTTTCGACATTTAGTAATATCAGTAAAGTTTTGCGCAGATGCCCAATGGAAAAGTGACTAGTGAAGCTTCAAAAACAGCTCGCCAAAGGGTCCAATACGGCCTTTCAATGTGAAAATTACACTGAAGATATATTACCAGTCAAGGAGGTCAATTTTTTTAGTTGAGGTTTCAAATACAGACTAATATGATCTAAAGTAAAACAACAGCATAATAACCTACAAATAATGACAACTCCAAATTTTTTCCTCGTTTTAGTGGAAAAAAAACATTAAATTATGAAAACATTTACATTTACAAACTATCTTTTAACAATTAAATGTGAATAACCTGAAGTGTCTAAAGAAAATGAAATGTAATTTTAACAATATTTTGCCTGTTACTAAATGTTTTGTGCCTTTGTCGATCCGATCCTTTATGCACATGTATAAATGATAAGTTGAGGCACAATATTGTTAAAATTGTACTTATTCTTCCTAAGAAATTTCTTTTTTTTTTTCATGTTATTTGCATCGTTTTTGTTTGGGTAGTTTATAAATACTTTCATATTGTAATGGGGGTTTTTTTGCACTAAAACAAAGAGAAACATTTGGAGTGGTCATTATTTATATATATATATATATATATATATATATATATCATAATGCTGTTGTTTTACTTGTCTGGCCAGCTTCAGATCAAACTGGGCTGAATGTGGACTAATGTCACGCAAAAAACCTGACATATCAGTGATGTACACAAGCAGCTTATTAAAAGATCCATTATTGTGAAAATTCATTTTATTCTTCGTCACCATCTTTACAACCTCTTTACTTCAGTTTCTGTGTGTGTGTGTTTAAGGCTGTATTTTCTTGTTGAATGTGAAGAAAGAGAATGAAGAATAAATATGTTTGATCATTTTTAACCCTGAAAAACAGCAAATCTGAGGGTGGAATCAGACTTTTACACAAGACTGTACATGAGTGTAAAATATATCAGATAAAGATGTTTCTTACTGAGCTTTTCTTTGGTGCAAACTGTTTTCAGCATCTTGTCCTAATTTGGGACAAAACAAAGATGTGTTTAGCCAATGAGAGTCGAATATGAAACACACAATAAATAGAATAGATTAGATTAGAATAGAATGGTATAGAGCAGACAGAATAGAATAGACTGGAATAGAACAGAATGGAATAGATTACAATAGAACAGAACAGAATAGACTAGAATAGAATAGATTAGAATTAGGGCTGGGCAAGTTAACGCATTATTACCGCATTAACGCATTCATTAAATAACGCCGACAATTTTTTAAAAATCTCCCGTTAATGCCGTTCTGCCTTTCAAGCAAGTCTTAGTTCATTTATACATACGGACTCTTATTTTGAAACTCATGCTTTTATTTTGGCGCTCCACACGCACCAAGCGCCAGTGCCGGTGTAGCTGAGAGGAGAAAAGTGAGCGAACTTTCAGAGTAATGCGAATCAAAACTTTTTTAAACTCCGCAGAAGCAACACCTGTATGTATCAATCATTCTGTTGTTTTGAAATAATTTGGGTTGAGAAGGACCAAAGTTGTTGGAAGTACTGCAGATGTGGAATTATTTTTTTAATCACCGTAGTATATCACTGAAAGGAAATACACGCTGTTGATGCCGGCACCCCCCCCCCCCCCCCCCCCCCCCCCCGCGCCCAATAACTATACGAGTAATTGCGATTAATCCAGAAATCCCTCGATTAATCGCAATTAAAAATTTTAATTGCTTCCCAGCACTAATTAGAATAGACTAGAACAACTAGAATAGAAACGACTTTATTGTTATTACACAGTTATGCAACAAAATTGCAGGTGGTCTCTGATATATGTTGTATGCAATCGAAAACGTGCAAATTATAGATATAAAATATGAAAGGGTAGAATGTAAGATATAGATGTAGTTAGAAAAATGTACAAATGTACCAGTGCAAACCATGTAAACATACATGTCACAGTGTAAACAGTGTAACTGTAACAGGACAGTAAACAGTGTATAATAGATTAAGGATAAAAAGAAAAGGCTCACCATCTTCTTCCTCCTCCTCCTCCTCCTGGCTCTGCCCTAAATGTGGACTGTTGTACTCCCCGTAGGCGGAGGTGTCAACATTTTTTCCAGACTGTCGTTAGCCTTTAGTCCCAGACCTGTAAACATCAGACGGACACAGGTCAATGAGCCCGTTTACATCCACACTGATACTCTGATCATTATCTGATTTATGGAGTTATTAAAGTATTTAATCGATCATGTAAACAGTATAATCTGATATCGTTAGCCTCATTGTATAATCAGAATCAGAATAATTTATTAATCCCAGGAGAAATTGTTGTGGGTTACAGTTATTCCATTCAAGCATAATACAAAGTAGCAGGAACGAAATTATCAATACAACAAAAAGAAAAAAATACACATACACATATATATAAAAGTGTGTGTATATATGTAAAGCTCTGTATAGAACACTGTATTAAAACACAATTACATCTGCAATTTGTATAATATGTACTAGATAAAATATTATCAATATGATAAGAAAATATTATGTAGTTATGCGATATAAAGATTTATTACTACTACTAAGTAGCTTTGGTTTGAGTTAAAATTAAAAATAAACAGATAAATAAATAAATCACATCAAAGTTAGAATTACAAGCACTTAGACTAAAATTCAAGCACTTTCCAGACCTTGAAAAACAATATTGAAATTCAAGCATTTTCAAGGATTTCAAGCACCCGTACAAACCCTGAAACAGATTCGATACTAGGAAGTTGGATTCTACCGTCACTACGTATGAAGATACTCAGAAAGAAATCCGATAATGGACTGAAACATCTAAACCAGGGATTTTTGATTATCATATTTGAGGTGCATGTAAACGCATCAGCTCTGACTGTTACTATTATCTGATTTCTCCCAGTTATCAGATTTTTACAGTCGTGTAAACGGGCTCATCGAAGCGGTTCTGCCTTCGACACGTGGTTTGACTTTTACCGGACTCGACGATGGTGTCCTGGGTGTTTTCATTGTGACGCTGGAGTAAACTGTGGCTGATCCAGGTACAGTCTGTGTCCACGGTTTCACCTTCCTGATGCTAAAACACAAACACGAAACATTCAATGAAATCAGCCACAAGAAATCACCAAATCAGAACAAATTATTCTAGAAACATGATAATCACCATCAGTTAATGTCTTTGGGTTTGTTTGGTTAACGTTTTCAGTTAAAACACTTATATCTCTCCACTTGTTCCTTCTTTTACACCATTATAGTCTCTTTTTGCACATTTCAACCCTTTGATACATCAGTGAATGGACCCTCCACTCTTCCATAAATGGGTTAAACTCAGTGTGTTTTTATGACACTTTTGTCATTTTGTCATGTTAAAAATAATCATTTGTATTATATTTTGGTCCAAAAAAGAATGATTTCTTGTTTGAAATTTTTAATTAAAAGTTGTTGTTTTTTTAATTTTGAAAATTTGAAAAGCGAAGTGTATATAGTAAACAGCAATAGAACAACATCAACATCCATTACATGAGTGAATCCTTTGGTTTTGCTGTAGAATGAATCAAATGTTCAGATGAAACTCCATTAAAAATGAATGCAGATCGTTTGGACCCACCTATGGAAGTTTAGGGTAGTTTTACAAAAACTACAATTTCATAATGTCTATAAAAGATAACTTAAAAATTTAAATGGCATGATGTCAATAACACGTTTTCAAGGAATACCTGGAATAACTTTTCATTACAAAGATATTTCAATAAAACAACCTCACTGATGCATGCAATGGATAAAACAAGTGGTATCTTTATTTTTTACTTTTATCTTGTTACATTTTTCTGTCTTGTTTTATCTCGTATGTTGTTTTAATCTTGATTTGTCTTTTACTTTTCATCTTATGTCTTGTGTCTCAGTTTGTCTCGTTTCACTTTTTGTGTCGTTTTAAGTTGCTTTTAGCATTTTTTTAAAAAGTCTTTGTCTTGTCGTTTAGTCATTTTCTTTTTGTAACGTCTTTCACATCATCTTAGTCCCAAATTTGTGTGTAGTTTTCAGTTTTATTGTATCTTTAGCTAATCTTTTGTTTCATCTCGCCACTTTCATCATGTTTATTTTCTTATTAAACTTTCTTTGACAAAAAAATGTCTAAACTTGAAAAAAAAAGGACAATTTTATATTTCTCTTGTTAATTACTGATATGAACTGATCTTTTTTTTTTTTTACCCATTACAGCACATGAAACAGATGTTGATTCTTAAACCTTAATAAATGCCTTGAGTTCATGAAGACTTAACAGAATACTTCAAACACTGCACCTCATCTCCTCTCCATTCACTGTCGTACATCGACAAGGCGAGTGCCGGTCCATGCTCCACATGGGTTCCACTTTGTACCGTTTTTCATCTGAGAGAACGCAATCAGAACCGTTTCATTAGAACCAATACATTTGTAAACAGATGCAGAAAACTGATCTTCTAGAACCAGGATATCCACAAGTTTGATGACTTTTTTTTTTTTTTACAGAATAAAACACATAAAATACACTAAAATATGCTAAAACACACTAAAATATGCTACACTACACTAAAATGTTAAACACACACAGTATGCTAAAATACACTAAAATATGCTACAATACAATAAAATACAAAATATGCTAAAATACACAAAATGTGCTGTAATACACTAAAGTATGCTAAAATACATGAAAATATGTTCAAATACACTAAATACAAAATATGCTAAAATATGTTAAAATACACAGCATGCTAAAACACAATAACATGCTACAATACACTAAAATACAAATATGCTAAAATACACAAAGTATGCTAAAATACACAAAATATGTTCAAAATACACTAACATACAAAACAAGATAAAATACACTAAATTATGCTAAAATACACTAAAATACTAAATATGCTAAATACACTAAATTATGTTAATACACCAAGTATGCCGAAATACATTAAAATATGCTGAAATACACTAAAAAAACAGGCCTCATAGTTACTGTGATGAGTCTTCACCATACTTTGATCAATTACAATTTTAATAATTACACATTTAATTATTTCTGTACAAAGATTTACAAAGAAAATACACACATCATAAATTTTGTCCGGGATTTTTAAGACTTTGAAAGTCAGATTTAAGGATTAACTACCAATTTTAAGGATCGTTAAGGCTTTGATTTAAGACAATCACATTTAAGTCTTTTTAAGGGTCTGCAGACCCCCTGTAGAACAAAAAAAGACCATTGTGCACAAAAAGACTCACCATCTTCTTCCTCTCGTTGACACTGTGACTCATGCTGATCTTGCGGTGGGTTTCTCCTCGTTCTGTTCTTTGGCATCAGTTCTTTTATCGTTCTAATCGGTTTCTTAAAAGTAGAACTCGGAAGGGAAACATTTGCTCTTTGGCTGGAAGTTTCATCTGGTGCTGAATGAACCTGCTGAATGATTTAAAACAGAACAACAGGAATGTTAATGTCATTTTATGTCCGTCCCACATTCAGTCCAATTTGATCTCAAGTGGGCAGGACTGGTAAAAATAATAACATAATAACTGATAAATAATGACAACTCCAAATCTGAGTTCTTTGTTTAATGCTAAAAAACATTAAATTATGAAAATATTTACATTTACCCTTTAACCTGAAAAAACTGAATTTTCATAAGAAAAAGGAGAAGGAAAGCAGAAATGATGGTGTCATTCTGTTATACTTGGTTTCAGAGTCGTCTGACCTTAACGACCATCGTCTGCTTATTTTCTTGTCGTTTTTGCTTCGTCGGGTCGGTTTGGGTTCAGTTTCTCGTCGTTCAGCTTCTCCATCCCTCCTCCGGGGGCTCCTCGTTAGCTTCCAACCCCCTCCTCTTCGTCGCTTTCCTCCTTCTTTCCGTTTGGCTTATTAGACGGAGCCGTTGACTGCGAACTGTCGAGTATGAGGGAGGAGAGACGGGGATCTGTCTGTGGATTTCTGGTGGTCGAGTCGGGACTGTGGATCGACGTAGAAAAAGGCCTGTAGGAAAAAACAAACAAACATAGGACGGTTGTATAATGGAGTTAATATAGATATAAGATATAAAGGACCCATGCTACTTTTACATTAATTTTTCTCTCTATTTAAACCTTTCTGAAGTGATTTATCACCATTTTAGTACAATATTATCCTCTGTATTTTGTATTTGTGTGAGTGAGAAAATTTGATATTTTTCCTATATTGTATTCGTTGATGACGTAGATGTTTCATAAAGTTGTGATTAAAGTTGTTATATCAAAAACAGAAAACTGAAGAAAAAAGTGACATTTTATATCATTAACTGAAGTGTGCCCATCAACTGTCACTGATCAACTCCATGGGTTGTACTGGTGAATCAGTGTAGTAGAAGATGATGTTAGAGATTATGGGGTGGCCGTGGAACAGGAGGTAGAGCTAGTCTCCCAAAAACCGAAGGGTTGGCGTTCGAATCCCAGACACTTCACCCACCTTGCCTCCAGTGTCACTCAATGCACACTCGGTGGTGGTCAGAGGGTTTGGCAGCCACTATATAAATATATATATTATATATATATATATATATATATCTCACTATCTATCTCTCTCTCACCCAGTATGAATGTACAGTTGCAGATGCCACTGACCTGGTGTTAATGCTACAATGATAAGAGGAAATTTTTGCACTTTTGCATGTCCATCTGCATGCAAATTTCCCCCCCAAAATGCATGTCTAAATGCGTAATTAAAAGTCAGAACGCAACGCCACTTTTGTGGTCGCAGAGTCGGGCGTACTTGACGCCGCGGAAGTCTGCACGTATTCGAGGCGGACTCGATGCGGACCCAAAGCAGAGTACACACACAGTACGCCCGACTTTGTGGGAGCCTTTACCGTCTAAACGTAGCCTCAGTCAAGTCACCACCGGATGACTGGTTTTGATCCAGTTTGGCTGACAGAGGCCAAACACAGGCCCTGGCAGAACAAGACTGATCTGGGTAAGTAGTACGTTAGTTAGAAAACAATACCTGACTAGGACACAAACAGGCAGAGTCAGAGAGAGGACAGACAGATGGAGGAAGAAAATAGCTAGCTAGCCAGCTGCTAAATAAAGATAATAATAATAATAAATCAATTAATAAATAATATATTATATATATATACACACACACACACATATATATGTAGAGAGAGAGGAAGAACAGAAAAGGTTTTGAATAAAGAATTATAAAAATTATACTGACTGAAAAGCACCTTATTATTATAACAGAATGAATAAAGAATGAACAAAAGATCAACAATGTAACCCCCCCCCCCCAAGATGCAAGACTGTTCTTACTTTAAATGAACATCAGGCTTCCATGATGACATCAGCATACTCTGCTGACTTGCAGCTGAATCTGTTTTCTGATTGAAAAAAAATACAATCGGATTAACTTGGTACCTGTGGTCATTTTAGTAAATATATTTTATAACAGACATTAAACGACTGTGTGACTCATACTGACCATAGGAGGACAGTCGAGAAGATCGAGGCGACAGGTTTCAGCTACTTCCTCTTCAGCATTTTCATCCATTTCTAAAATAAGAGACACTTTTAATTCAGTGAATCAACATCATCTTGTCAGATAACTTCCAAATTCTTCATTCTTCACAAAACCAAAAAAATAATAGGTTCATAACAGATACTTTTTATGAACTTAAGTAGAATTGTCAGGCATCTGGGTTCTTCTTTTACTTTACCCTACATTTTAACATTAAGTATCTGTACATTTTACTACTTCCATTAAAAAATTGTTTTTAAAGCATTTATTAAAGCTTTATTCAACCAAGAAGTCGATTGTAAATAAAGTCTCTTTTTCAACACTAAGATGGCAAATAATCGCAAATAAAATTCATTAAAATCAAGCATGACAAAGATATAGAACAGGGGTGTCAAACTCATTTTAGTTCAAGTTCCACATTCAGCCCATTTTGATTATAAATGGGCAGAAACAAGAAAATATCATAATAGGCAATGAATAATGAGAACTTTTTTGTTTCAGTAAAAAAAAGACATTAAATTATGAAAATATTTACATTTACAAATTATGCAATCAAAAAAGATCTGAATAACCAGAAAAGATTATAATTTCTTTAGAAAATTAGTGCAATTTCAGCAATATTTTGCCTCTGTTTATCATTTACACATACAGTAAAACTTACAGATCACAGTAGATCTACAAATACATAAAAAAATTTTGTAACAGGAAGAATATTGTTGCATTTTTGTGAATTTAGAATTTATCTATAGATATTCTGTGATTATTTTACTGTTCCGACCCACTTGAGATCAAATTGGGCTAAAATGAGCTTTACACCCTTGTTAATATCGTCAGTGTCATTTTTGTACTTTGCAAATTCATCCCCGGGCCAGATTAGAACCTTTGGTGGGCCAATTTTGCCCCACGTTTGACACCCCTGGTACAGAATATATACAGCAACAATATACAAAATTATTAGACCATTAAAAGTTATCAAAAGCAGTGGTTATGCAATCAAGTACTAACTCCTGTGTGTATCATGTGACTAAAACAGACAGAAAAGAAAACAGGGAATGCCTAAAAGCACTGTTTTTGTCAGTCCAATGCCATAGATATTGATGTACGAACTGAAGTGATTTTGGTTATTATCAAGAAAACCATGGAAAATGGATAGATATCAGCTCTGAAATTAAACTGCTATGAGCTATTTTTGTTGTTATCATTGTATTTGCCCAAACAAATGCACCTTTAGTTGAACCAGGAATTAAAATGAACAAGAAACTGAAGAAAACCAGGGTGGTCTAAGAATTTTTTCCGCAACTGTATGAATTGAAAAAGTCCAATAAATCTTACTCAGAATCTGTGATGCTTCCAGTTCACACGTGTTGGGTACAAGCACTTCTACTCTTCCTGGATTCTTCAAAACATCAACCGACTCCTTATTGGGTTCTGAAGGAGAAAACCAGATTCAACATGATTCAGTCAGACCAGAACCAGGCCTTAACCCTTAAAGACCCTGTGATACTTCTGTGTTTTTTCTATTTAACCTTTTTAAAGTAATTTATCACCATTTGTTATGACATTGTCCTCTGTATTTTGCACTTTTTCAGGTAATTCTGGTATTTTCCTATATCTAATTTACTGATCATGAACTTTAATCATCATTGTGAAATTACATTTGAGGGTAATTATATTAAAAACAGGGGAAAAAAAACATGACTTTTCCAGTAAAATATATCATTTACTGAACGTATAAACAAGCGTCTCCATCCACTGTTATGTATTGAAGTAAATGGGTTTTACTGGTGAATCAATGTTGTAGGAGATGATGGTGTTTCCACGGTAACTACAGAGCTACTGAACGTCCAAATGGGTCATATCTGATGACAAACTGCATTTTACATTAATTATTTACATGTATTGATAGGATTAGTGGATCAACAGGTATTAAACAGTTCAGATCAGTAGATGGTTTGAGTCGCCAGAGGCTGTTTAGGTCTTTATAGGTTAAACATTCTGGATTCTGGAAATTTCTCCAAACTACACTGACCGTTGAAGATGAAGCTGCGGGACTGTGGTAGAGGAGTCTCCTCGTAGCGGACGTATTTGGTTTTGTGGAGGACTTTGCGTTTCTTCAGTTTGTTCGCCGCTGGCAGTGAGCTGTGCAGGACCGGTGAGTCTGGGATGACGCCGTCTTCCAGTTCTGGGGATGAGGCTCGCTCAGGTTCAGAGCTGCGAGAGACAACATATGGAATGATCATTCCAAGGCCTTCATTACCCCGCCCCCCTAAGCAGAGGCAAGGGGTATTGTTTTTGGTTCGGTTTGTTTGTTTGTTAACACTTTAGCGGCAAAACTATTGGTTGAATTCATACCAAATTGGGTTTATAGATAGCCACTGACCCAGAATAGATGTCATTACATTTTGGGAACAGTTGGTCAAAGGTCAAATTTTTAAAGAATTTTTAAAATCTGTCGTTCTCCCATTTACTTATAATGGGCGAAATTTCAAATGTCTACAAAAACATCAATTTTGTTTCAATTTACTACAAACATGACACATATATAGAGGCAACTATTATACATCCCTCTGACAATAACTTCAGGCATATGTATTTCTTCACATTTTGAGTAATTTTTTTTTTTTCCACCATTTACAAAATATTGTGGTACTCCACCATTATAAAGGATAAGGAAATCAGCCAAAAAAAAAGCATTCATTCAAATTTTCACTGAAAGGTAATGTAAAGTTTTTTTATTCAATTTGGCAGCCCTTTATAGATTACTTTAATATTAAGTAAGTAGGCAGACATGTGAGTGTACATGTGAGTGCAGGTGTAGTGTTCTTGTTCTGGATACTGTATATGACTTTTTATATTGCCATTGTTCTAATTTCAATAAAGAGAGTTTAAAAAAAAAAAAAAAAACATCCATAAAAATTGTTTTTATTTCTGATGACCTCATTCTGGAAAAAAAAGTACTCTTTTTAATAAATGAATGCCATTGAGGAACTGATTAAATTTGCTGTAGGTTAAAATTTTGAGCTCTGGGGGTGAAGGTTAAAGTCTGTGACCTTCAAATAATATCAAGTAAATAATATCAAAACAGAAAAAAAGTCATGAAAACATACTGTGCATTTATTTTTTCAACTTCATGAATATTATCACAAAACAAAGGTGTGTAATAAGCTACAATGCATGCAAGGGGCGGGTTTATTGTACCTGGCACCACTTGTTTTATCTTCTATAGTAAAAACATACTTTACCCATAATATCTATAGAAGAACTGTCAGTCTTCATATAATTAGTAATGTCTGAGCATCTTAAAGTATCAGTCAACTAGGCCCTAGACCTGCCATCATGTAGATATTTGGATAAAACACCTGAACCCGCCAAAAAATAAAACAGGAAATGAAACAGCTTTAGTGTTTGTGGTCTTGTGCAGCATTTACAGAAGTTCTGTTTTTGTGTGTAACCTTTAATCATTTCTGTCAGAACATGAAACCACAGCTCTAACACATTGTGTAAACTCACCGAGTTCTCTTCAGTTTCTCCAGTTCAGCGTGGAGCCTCGTGTTTTCGACCTCAAGACCTTTTTGTTCATATTCTGTGACATAGTGGCAAAAAATGTATGTTAAAACACAGGCTTTACATATTAACTCTTTAAAACCTGGCATATACGCAGTTTGGATGGCTGTACCTCTTTCACTGTTTGTGCAATTGGTAAAATTCCAACAGTTTCTGAAACCTGAGACGTTGTGCTTTATAGGTTTTATTGGGTCATTACGGTAATTTCACTCACACCTGTAGCAGATGCTGGAGAGGTGGCCGTTTTAGCAGAATTATAACATGCAGTAAATTGTAAATGATTGCTAGATTTGGAAATATCTGGAAAAAAAGTGCTCTGGAAAAATGGGCAAAATACTCAAACAGAGCATATTTTCTCACCTTTTAGTCAAAATAAGAAAAAAAAAGTCAAGGAGGACTATTTTAGGCTTAGAGTTTAAAAGGGTTAAAGTCCTCATACAGTCTTGTGCATAAGCCTTATAATGTAATAGAATACACATTTGCAATTTTCAGTGCCTGCAGCTGAAAACGGAAATATAGGAAATGAAAAATGCGTTATGAGAAAAAAACAAAAAAAACAAAACAATATTCTGTGACCAATTTTTAATATACCCTGCATTTATCCTTAACTCTTTTACAATATTAGATATATTTGATATTACTATTTTATCAAATTTGATATAATTTGCTTAACTAATTTCCTGATGATGCCAGGTTTCATTCAATTCGGTGATTCTAATTGGTTTAGGGCTTAATTGATTCAGTTTTTTGTTTTTTTATTTAAACAGTCCAGTTCTGACAAGCTCTAAATGTAAAGTGTCATGACATAACTTCTGTTATGATTTAGTGCCATATAAATAAAATTTGATTGATTATTGTTTGGCTGACTTTTTTCCATGAGATCAGAGGTCTAAATACTGACTAAAGGCAGTCGAATCCATTTACTTTGCTTTTTTGTGATTTTTTTTTTAAATCCTGTGCTTATATTCACCTGTATTTTCTTGTTTTATCTTAATAAATAGTAGTGAAATCGTAATTACTCACTCTACATCCCTGTAAAAAAAAAAAAAATATAAAGGAGGCCTCTGGCTTTTGTACAGTTCTGTAGAGGAATAAAAGGGACTAAAACTGAGCTGCTTTTTGTTGCTGCAGAAAAAGATCATAAAACTCACTCAGTTTGGTGACGAGATGCAAATTCTGCTCCTGGTTGTTTTTCAGATTCTCTTCTAAGACGGAGCATCGTTCACACACACCAGTCCGAAGCCTGAAAGAAATCAGAGTTGTTTGTCTTCATCACATTCTTTTCCAAGTTTAATGAACTCGTCTGGACCAAGTGACCGTACCTTTCCTCCAGGACACTCATGGCGTCCTGCAGTGATTTGATTTGCTCCTTCAGCTGCTGGTTGCGATTATAAAACACCTCCAGCCTTTGAGCATCTCTGTAGAGAATAAATAAAAGGTCACATACTGATTGAAAACCAGGGGTGTTATTCTCATCATTACTAATGTTAGAATGACGTATACTCACAAACATCGATCTTTTTTCAACTTGCTCACTTTTGACTCCAACTCTAAAAACAGTGACAAAACAAAGATTTTTTTTTTTTTTTCAATTCAGTAGATGCACAGAACATAGAGAACTGAAATACTGTTTCTCTCTCACCTTGTAATTAAAAAACATGCCTTTTTTAAATAAAAAAAAAAAAGAGGTAAAAGTATAACAACAAATAGGTGGTATAAATAAAACAGAACATAGAGTGTAAATGTAAATCTATTTGCAATAGCTGCAGTAGTGCAATCAGTAATATCAGTATCCCCCATATCACCCATGTGCATGTGCAACCAGAATGTTAATATGTAAATAATATCTCATTTAAATTCTATATTTATATAAATACCAAATGTCTTATTTTTCTCTTATACTTCATTTTTCACTCATTTGTGGGTTTCTTTACATCCCTTTCTCTGCATTTGCTTGTTGTGTATGTTGCTGCTGTTAACTGTGAAATTTCCCCATAGTGTGATGAATAAAGTCATATCTTATCTTATCATAATGGTTTGAGGTAAGGAGAATAATAAATAATGAAAACAAATGCACAAAAATTATTTTACTATCTGATTTGACTACAACTAAATGAATGACACACATTTTTGCTATTACTTTGCTAAATTTGCCATTATGATATGAGTCAAAGTTCTAGAGGGAATTATATTTTTAATTTGCTTCACTGAAATAAAAATACGAGGAGACATAGCATTAACTCAGTGTTGGTTTTGACTGTGGTGGATGGATTCTAACCCCTTTGAGGAAACTTAGAAACAGTAAAGTCACATTAACATCACAGATTAGTTACCTTGAAGTGCATTTCCATGACACTCTCTGAGTTGCCTCCATAAATCCTCAAATACAGCATCAGGTTGATACGTCCCACTGCTGGGTCCAGAGCTGCTCATCCTGGTCAAACTGAACCAACGGCAGAAGCAGCAGATCTCCAGATATCTACAAACAAAACATATATTTATACACTGTCATGTCAGGCACCAGCTGTTTCCCAACTCTCTATAGGTTTCTGTAGGATGTACGTGCTGTGGTTGTGGAAAACTCAGGAGTCTTTTCAAGAAAATTTTTCAACAAAAAAATGTAGGATTTCACACAACTTTAGATCAATGGTAGCGAAACTTTTAATATTTAAACCCAAAAGAGAATAGATGAGCCTCAGGACCCAAACACAACATGAGGGGTAGAGCTGCAACCAATTAATCGACTAGGTGCTTGAAGCCAATGCAAAAATCCCCGATTCGATTAATTGATTCGAATTGATTGAAGGGAGATATTCTATTGCAGTTTTCCTGAATTGAAGCTTCTTTGTGCGTCACAATAAGTGTCCGTGTGAAACACAACAGTGGAACCAATGTTAAACAGCTGAGAAATTAAGGAAACAAAGCTTTGATTCAGGAGAATTGTGGTTGAATGATTTTTTTGGATCACTTTGAGTCGATTAATTGGTTGCAGCTCTAATGAAGAGCAATACACTAACTTTATAACTCATTCTCCAACTATAAGAATGCTATCATTTTAACATACTTTCCATCTTGCCAGTTCTTAAATGTATTTTTATGCTGTTTATCTTGTTTCAATGCATAAATAACCAAAATTCTGTACTTGAATCCATATGTTAACATTATAAACTGGTACCATCTACTGCAAACTGGCTAAATAGCTACATTAACTTTGACTTCATGTACTTAATATAGGATAATGTAGATAGAGACGCTTCTAAAACATGTTAGTATCCTGTTGCACAAACTAAACCCGATGTTTTAGTAGAAATATACAACAAATACTCACGTTTAATACTTAATGCGTTGCTGCAACGTCAATAAAATAAATTTCCTGGAGCGAGCGTCAGCGACTAAGATGAATATTTACAAATTTAACTTCGAACGACAAGAAAACTTCAATAAAATCAAACGAAATACTTATAATTAACTCATTCTCAGCTGTCGTTTATTCAAAATAGAAATCCAGTCCCGCGCCGTGATGCATTCTGGGAAATCGTCCTCTCTTTCTTCTTCTTTGGTCTATTAGCGGTAGGAAAACAGCGACTTGGTACTTTAGCGCCAGCTGTTGGTGCGGGGTGGAACTGAAGGATCAAACACATGGGTTGTGTTTCCTCTTCATATGTTTTCTTTTACTGGGTATTTGTCTGCAGGAGGTCAGTCTTCCAACAGAAGTGGGTGGTACTTTCACTGGAGGAGGACTCAACTAATTTAACTAAACTCCATATATGACTTCCATCAGTAATCAATAGGAAATGTTTATGTTTATGTTTATGTTTATGCATTTGGCAGACACTTTTTTCCAAAGCGACTTACAGGGGAAAACCAATTAAATCACTCAAACAATCAAATTTATTTATATAGCGCCAGATCACAACAAAAGTTCTCTCATGACACTTTTTATATAGAGTTGGTCCAAACCAGACTCTAAGCCAATTTACAGAAACCCAACAGAATCCTCCAGGAGCAAACACTTGTGACTGGTGACAGTGGAAGGAAAACTTCCCTTTAACAGCAGAAACCTGGAGCAGACCCAGACTCCTGGAGGATGGACGTCTGCCTTGACCAGCTGGGGTTAAAGAGAGAGGGTAAAGAAAGAGAAAAAGAGAGAGAGCGATAGAGATAGAGACTGGGGAGAGGGGGAGAAGGGGGGAGTAGGGGACACATGAAGGCAGATGAGGATAAGTGAGTGGTGATGATGAGGGCAGGAAGAGGCCGGACCACCGCAGCAGGTCCAGATAATCCTGGAAGAATCTGTGATAATCCTGGGAAAAACCTTATTAAAATATTTAAAATGGAATGTCTGCCAGTGCTAGGACAGGAGGTGCTCTCGGAAGAGCTGGGTCTTCAGGAGCTTCTTGAAGATAGGCAGGGATGCCTCTGTTCTTGTAGCACTTGGCAGAGCGTTCCACCAACGTGGAACGACCCATGAAAAGAGCCTGGATTGTCTTGTACAAGGTCTGGGGACCACCAGACAACGTTCCCCAGACGAGCAGAGTGGTCGTGGGGCGACATAAGCTTTTATCAGTGCACCTAGTAGATAGGAGCAGACCCACTGAGAATTTTGTAGGCTAGGATTAAAGATTTGAATTTGATGCGGGCAGCTATGGGTAGACCATGTAACTCAATAAGTAAGGGGGTGACATGTGCCCTTTTAGGCAGACTGAAGACCAGACGCGCTGCTGCATTCTGGACCATCTGTAGTGGTTTGAATATATGGATTTTTTTTTATATAATGCAGGACACAGCGTTAATAAAAAGTTTTGTTCCTGTCGCCCTCACTGAGCTTAATAAGAAATTGTAACATTGCACTTTATTGACTTATTTTAGTTATTTATCCTGTTTCTTTGCTCTATTTATTACCTCTGCCAGGAGGTATTATCGTCACTTTGCTTGTGTGTTTGTTTGTTAGCAACTTTACAGGAAAACTATTCCAACCATCTTTACTAAATCTTCCCCACAGATAGGCCTAGGCCCTGGGACCAACCCATTCAATTTTGGGCCAAGTAGGCCAAAGTTCAAGGTCACAGCAAGGTCACAAAATCTCACATTTTCCTATCTCTCATCATCAAGCAATTTTCAAAAATTCATAAAAAATTCAAACGACTCCGACGACTTTAGCCTCCAATTTGATCCACCTGTAGCTTAGAAAAATATCTTGTATCTGGCACAAAATTGTCCACATCCACTGTGGAATGTGGACTCTGTGGACATTTATTTAACATTGAAAATCCCATTTACCACACATTTTTCATTATAACTCAACAAATATTGACTGGAATTTAATATAATTTGACACGTAGCTTCAACTTTTTCTGCTGTATGGAACAACCTTGAAACTGTTTCATTTAAAAAGAAATAGACATTCCACACATGCACACCGCTCGGGTGCTTGGCGGAGGATTGCATTCTCTGAACCTTATTATTGTGACTTCAAATTTTTAAATTTTATGTCTTTATCCTGGTTTTTATCCCAGACTGTTTTTTTTTTTATCTTCTCTGGGTTTTTATTGTGTTTTATCTTGTTTGTATTTATTTGATCTTATTTATTTATTTTATCCTTTTACTTATCCATGCTGCTATACTGATGAATGGTGGAACCTGAGCACTTTTTGTCCTGTCTGGACGCTCGATCGAGTACCTGCCTAACAGGTTCAATGTATGGCTTGCTGTAATGCCAAAAGCAATCATATCGTCTGTAAAACAAATCTACCCATTGGTACAAATAAAATAACCTTGAACCCTTGAACCTTGAATCTGTGATATGAAATATGGCCCATTATAAGTAAAGGCAAATTTTAATACTTGAAATATTCATCAAGACTAAAAAAAATCAAAATTTCTCAAAACTGTGAACAAACTTAGTAGACATTGACCCAAAGAAGATACATATAAAATTTTAAATTAATCCAACCAGTTTTTAGAAGATTGTTGAAATCTAGACATTAGTGACCTTGAGTTTGACCCTTCGAAGTCACTCAATGTCAAAGGTCATGGACCCAAATGAAAGTCCATATATGACTTCCTATCAGTGATCAATACTAACTATATTGATATCTTTAATCACTCACACATTATAAACCATCAGAATAACATATAATCATGAAATGGACAGATTTTTTTTTGATATGTGTAGCATTTTTGTATTTGGTACAGGCTCAATTAGAATTTATTTTCATATGTATACAATTTATTAAGCTTACTTACGGGAGCTGACATGGGAATTTATGGTCAGTAAAATGACAGGGGAAGGGAGCAGAAGTATATAAGTTGAACTTCATCCCACTCTTTCTCTAAAATGTTTTCTTTTTATGTGGATTTTTCTTGTTGTATTGGTTTTAAATGTTTATATTCAAATAAACAATCAACCAATCAAAATATGGACCATTACAAGTAAAGGCAAATTTTTAATATTTCAAAATTTGTCAAAAAAAAAAAAAAATCACAAATTGTCCCAAGAAAACTACAAATAAACACTAGTTTTCTCAGAAGATGTCTGAAGAAATTGCTAACAAAGATGAAGACAAAGACAAAAATAAAACACACACAAGTTCTTCTTATATTTGTTTTTATTTTTGGTCTTTCTTTAGAATACAAAACAAGAACCAAAATCACAAAAATAACATTTACAAAACAGATTATTTAACTGAGGTGACTGAGGCAACATAGAAAAGCAAATCTGGAGACGGTGATGTTTGTTGTGTTTTAACCTGGAACCTTGAGGTAAAACAGCGAACGACGGGTGTCTTAACATACGGCTTTAAATTAGTGTCTTCATTCAGTAGTGCTATTCACAAATGGCGTTTAACGATATTGTGTTTCTGCTGTTTTTTTTTTTTCCTAACATGGCAACGTTCAGCGGTGAGTTAACGTCGTAGTGCTTTCGGACCTACCTAAGGAGAGTAAAATCGATTATTGAGACACGTTGAGTAGGTCTAAGTTTCTAGGCATGTTGCACTTTTATGGCACCATTTTAATGGTTTTTCTAGTTTTTCTTTCATTTGCAAACGCTCACGCATTCACTCTCACTGAAAGGGTGCAAATGGTTTCCAACAACCTGATCCACATGTTCCTACTAAGAATATTATTGGCTAAAATAGCTCTTCAAGCAGAAGGAGAAGGAAGAAGGAAGAGGAAAGAAAGGGAGAAGGTGAAGAAGAAGAGGAGAAGGAGGAGGAAAGAGGAGAAGACAAAAGACAAGAAGAAAGAAAGAAGAAAAGAAGAGGAGGGGAGAGAGAAGAGGAGGAGAGGGAGGATAAGGAAAAGAGAAGAGAGGAGGAGGAGAAGGAGAAGGGGGAGAAGGAGAGGAGGAGAAGAAAAAGAGGAGAAGGAGAAGAAGAAAGAAGAGGAGAAGAAGAAAGAGGAGGAGAAGAAGAAAGAAGAGAAGAAGAGGAGAGGAGAAGAAGAAAAAGAGGAGAAGAGGAGGAGGAGGAGGAAAAGGAGAAGAGAGGAGGAGAAGAAGAGGAGGGGGGAAGAAGAAAGAGAAGGAGGAGAAGAGGAGGACAAGGGGAGGAGAAGAAGAGAGAGAAGATGAAGAAGAGGAAGAGGAAAAGAGGAAGAAAGAGAAGGAAAAGAAAGGGGAGGAGAAAAGAGGAAGAGGAGAAGAAAGGACAAAAAGAGGAAGAAAGAGAAGAAGGAGAAGGGAGGAGAAAAAGAGGGAGTGGAGAAGATGAGGAGGGAGGAGGAGGAGGAGGAGGAGGAGGAAGAGGAAAAAGAGGAAGAGTGGAGACGATAGGAAAGAGAAGAGGAGGAGAGAGGAAGAGGAGACAAGAGAGGAAGAAGGAGGAGAAAAGAAGAAAGGGAAGAAGGAGGATTGGAGAAGCTGATAAAAAACCAACCAAAGTGAAAGTTAAAGTGATGGAATGGCCGTCAGTCAGAGGCAAAAACTCCCCACAAATCCCATGTGTGTTTTTTTTTTCTCCCTAAAATACAAAAATGATATGAACAAAATGCATACACTGCATCACTGAGAGAAATAATAAAAACCTAGCGTCACTTCCTAAAATACAAGCAGTGAAAATACCGTTTGTTCTGCGCTGGCGGGCGCAGGTTCGTATGTTTTTGCATGAGCACGTTTCTGTTATTTCTTTCACATTTAAGACATGGTCACTGGTGAAGTCAGCGTTGCAGATTATTATTATTACTATGTTTTAGTTCCTTTGGATGTGTGCCTTTTGTTGACTTTGCATCTGTCACAGCAGGTAGATTGAGCTAGCGTTACTTCATATATCTATATACTGTATATACACATGCATTCAACGTCATATGTACCCCCGAAACGAAAGAACAGGAACGAAAAAAAAAAACACTCCCCTTTTTCACCACTTTAAAGAGTCGAAGCTGGAAAATAAACCTGCGTGAGTGTCCGTGAAATAAAAGTCTGCATGGAGGCTTTGCTGTTCGACGTGGGTTATGCAGCAGCGGCGGCGTGGAATGCAGCCTTATTCCATTAACTAGGGGGGCGTAGGTGGGGCCAATTCTTCACCCCCCCCCCCCATCCCCCAATCCCCCTCCTCTCTCTCCGTGGTTGACGTGGGCCTCGGTCGATGTTGTTGGGTTAAAGATTCACATTATGTTGGAAGAAGAGTACTGGTCGCAGACGCCGGCGGGGCAGGTCCTCCCACCCACAGCGAACAAACACTGGAGTGGAGCGTCAATGCATATCTGCCGTCCGCTCACCTGCACACGCACAACAAATAACAAACAAACAGCAACGACAACGAAAATGGCATGGTTAGAGCGGTGTAGATTTGTTCAGACAATACGAGGTTTACGGCAAGGCATTTTTCTGATGTCTTATAGCAGTAAAAAAATATTGAAAACATTTAATAAGAGCGTCGTCACGAAGCAAAAACAAACAGAAAAAGTTCAGTGAAATGAACAAAACAACCTAAAAACAAACTAAACAACAAATTGATCGCAAATGAACAAAATAATCAACAAAATGAATGGAAATGAATAAAAATCAACAAAATGAATGAAATAAACGAAAGAATCAACAAAATGAATAAAAATGAACAAAATATTCAACAAAATGAACAAAATATTAAGTAAATGACTAAAAATGAACAAAAGAATCAACAAAATGAACAAAAGAATCAACAAAATGACTAAAAATGAACAAAAGAATCAACAAAATGAACAAAATAATCAACAAAATTAATGAAATGAATACCAATCACAAATGAATAAAATAAACAAAAGAATCAACAAAAATGAATAAAATGAACAAAATAGTGAACAAAATGAACAAAATAATTAACAAAAGGAATACAAATGAACAAATAAATAAAATGAACGAAAATGAACAAAATGATCAAAATGAATAAAAATGAACAAAATAAACAAAATGAATATAATGAACAAAATAATCAACAAAATGAACAAAATAATTAACAAAATGAATAAAAATGAACAAAATAAACAAAATTAATCAAAATTAATAAAATGACCAAAATTAATATCAAGAAAAGCACTCTGAGAGTGCAGACCTCTGCCAAGATAGATCTGTCCCCCCCGATCACCACCAAAATTTCATCATTTCCTCCTTGTGCCAATATCAACATTTCATGAAAATTTCATGAAAATCCATCCATAACTTTTTGAGTTATCCTGCTAACAAACAAACAAACAAACAAACAAGCACGCACACAAACACACAAAGCAAAGCGATCACAATACCTCCTGGTGGAGGTAAAAATGAACAAAATAATCAACTAAAACTGTTCTTGTAGACATACTCAAACCTCCACTCTATCGTTTCAAATGTATTTCAGTTTTTTTGGTAAATCTGACAGGACGATAAACCTGCTGCAGATTACACTCACACACGGACAAACTGAAAACACAAATCCACACTCACCAGCCTGGTGTTCACCACTGGGGGGGCACGTAGCTGTAGCTGGGTGTCCCTGGGGGGCCGATATGTTGGCATGGTGACCGGGTGAGGGGCGACGGGCGCTGGTGAGGGAGTCGTCAACAATGTTCCTGAGAAGAAGAAGGAAACAAATCTAAATCATTAAAAAAAAAAAAAAAAAAAAAAAAAAAAAAAGACCGTGCAAAATAACCGTTTGTGTAAAAATCCTGCAACAGTAAAAAATGTCTTCATGTTTTCTATGACTAGTATTCTTAGATTAGATGTTTTCGATGCTATTTATCCTGTTACTGTGAATCTGTTTTTATCAGTTTTAGCATATTTTGTGTTTATTCTTATTTTACTAGTTTTAGCATATCTTGCATTTTTATCTGCAGATTTCTACAGCACTTTGAATTGTTTTAAATGTGCTATAGAAATAAAGTTGACCTATATTAGATTAGATGCAACTTTACTGATCCCTCGGACACAACCCTCAAAAAAAAATTGTTTCCAGTACCAGCACAACATCAAATGTACAAATATTAGAAATATTACAAGACAAAAAGGGACAAAAAAATCATTTAGATTTTTTTTTGTTCATTGTGCTACTTATTTATGTTTATTTTTTGTTAATTTTCTTGCTCATTTTGGTCAGTTTTTGTTAATTTTATCTCATTTTCATTCCTTTTTCACTGATTTTGCTGCTTATGTTTGTGCATTTTTGTCCCATTTTATTCCTTATTTTGTTAATTTTTTTAACTTGTTTTGTTGCTTATATTCATTCATTTATTCATTTTGTTGATTATTTTTTTTGTGGAAAAATGGATGGAACACATCATGTCTACAGCTGTAAGATGTCCTGTTCATACTGATTTGAGATAAAAACATCAATATTTCCTTAAAGTTTAATGGCCGATTTTTCTTCCTTAGTGAAATGTAAAGAAAGTAGATGGTTAGCTGTGGTAGAATATTATTATTTACAGTCAGAGCATGAAAAATATTTTAGAAATTTAGAGGTAGAACATTTAAAATCATAGTCATGGATAAAATTTAAAAAAAAAATCAATGTTGAGAAAAATTAAGTAAAACCAGCGACCTCTAAATTTCGACAATATTTTTCATGCTCTGACAGTAAATAGTATAATATTGATGTTTTTATCTCAAATCATCATGAACAGGACATCTTACAGCTGCAGACATGATGTGTCCCAATACTTTTGTCCACATAGTTTATAAACATCAATATTTCCTTTAAGTTTAATGGGAGATTTTTCTTCCTTAGTGAAATGTGAAGAAAGTAGATGGTTAGATGTGGTAGAAAATTATTATTTACAGTCAGAGCATGAAAAATATAAAACTTTAGAGGTAGAACATTTAAAATCATAGTCAAGGACAAAGATAAAAAATCAATGTTGAGAAAAATTAAGAAAAAAAAAAATGTTTCTGAAGCATTTTAGAAGCAAAGATAATTTAAAAGGTGCTGGAGACTTTCGTGACCAATTTTTCATCAAATCTGTCAAACCTCAGTCATATCCTCAGTATCAGGAATCTGTAAGTCTGTCTGTGATTACTCACCTGAATCTCTTGCATTACAGAGAACAGTTTCTTAGTGCCATCCACCATAAACAAACCATGTGTTTACAAACCGACCTGGGATGTCACTCGGGCATCTTCGGACGTGCATTGTGGGAAACGGAGGTTCGCCCAGCCACCTGACAGCGGCAACGCAACCATATGGTATTATACAGATGAAACAAACACACGGAAACTGCTGGAGGAATATGCACAGAAGGAAGGGAGTTCCTGCCGTTTCTGATCGTGTCTGTTCCAGCTGCAGCTGTGCGAGCCTTTGCTTCCCACAATGCATGTTGCGACAAAATTTCGAAGATGCCCGAGTGACCTCCCGGCTTGTTTGTAAACACATAGTTTGTTTACGGTGGATGGCACGAAGAAACTGTTCACCGTAATGCAAGAGATTCAGGTGAGTAATCACAGAAAGACTTGCAGATTCATGATACTGAGGATATGACTGAGGTTTGACAGATTTGATGAAAAATTTAAACCAAAATAACCAATGCAATGATATTTATCCCAATATAAAACTATGCTAGGATTTTTGTCATTATCGTTTTGTATCCCAGACCCCTGTTCAAAAAGAAACACCTGAATTCAACGTGTCCACATACTTTTGTCCATGTAAGACTGAATATGTGACATGAATCTGCTTAATATCTACACATTGCAGAGCAAGAAAAGGTCTGTGAAGCCTTTGAAATGTCCTGGTTTTCAGCACAGAGTAGTCATAAAATGTGATTTGATCTGCATCTACGTCACAAGTACAGACAAACACACTGTTCTTAACCTAACAGCACACAAACAAGTCTAATATTTCATGCCTTTATTGAACGCAGCCATTAAATACTGAGAGTGCTGCTGGAAAAGGGAAGTGAACCCTGAGGCCATTGACTCATGAGATAGAAAAAACCTCCGAGTCCGATCAATGAAATGAGATTTGAGCAGATGTGGAGCTACTCTGACTCATAAAACCACTCAAACTTCTGGAGTCCGCTCTTCACCAGAAGCATCTGCCTCATGAAAGAGGACCTTTTTCATCGAGAACTGTTGATCTGCTTCAGACTGGAAGGGCGTGGCATAGTCTCACAGAGTTAAACAGGGTTCAAACACATTTTTCAAGGTCAAACTCAAGCACTTTTTCAAGTACTTTTAAGGGTCGTATTCAAATTTTTCCAGCACAGCACTTTATCACTGTGGTAAAATACACATCTACAGGAATACATATCGAGGTAGACTGATATATCAGCCGGCCAATGTGTCGATTTTTTTCAATATCCACTTTTTTTTTTTTCTTTTTTGAAAGCCGATATTTGATCAGTAGTAAAAATGTTATAAGATATTTGATCGGGCACCTGTGTGGGCAGCACCTGAAGTTCAATACGTGTAATAATAATTTCATTTATATTGCTGCATAAAAATCTTAATTATCTGAGTGTTTCAATTGTATTTTACTGTCAATGTGCTTTGAAAAAAAAAAAAAAAAAAAAAAAAAAAAAAAAAAAAAATCGCCCTTAAATATCGGCTTCAAAAATCGGACGTAGATATTGGCCATCGACTGACCAAATTTTAAGAAATCTGCATCGGCCTTAGGAAAACCCATACACATTGTATTATGCTATAAACATCTAAAATTATGTTTCATAATTGCAAAAAAATTTAGAAATTAAAGTAGAACAAAAAGTATTATCAAAAACTAGAAAAGCACTTGGAGAGCGCAGAGCTCCGCCAAGGCACATCAGTCCCCCCCCCCCCCCCCCCCCCCCCCCCCCCCGCCGAATCACCACCAAAATTTCATCATTTGCTCTTTATGCCAGTATCAGCATTTCCTGAAAATTTCATCAAAATTTTTCCATAACTTTTAGAGTTATCTTGCTAACAGACAAACAAACAAACAAACAAAAAATAATACTGCCCTATTGACCAACTTTGGGTTCTAAAAAACTTAATCTGATTTTAAAAAATGTCCTTTCGTCATGGTAACATAGAATGAATCCATAATGAACTGGAAACCGGCTGCTCACCTGCGGACATGGCCATGGTAGTGCCGGCTACCATTCCCATGGCAACACCATTAGGGCGTGCAGGCGGGATGGGCGGGGCATACATGGCTGCAGGCATCCCATTGGGCTGGACGACTGTTGTGTGATGGATAACATGAGGCGGAGCGGCGTACAGCGGCTGTGTGTAGTAAGTGCCTTGTTGTTGTGAAGGTATTAGTGCCTGAAACAATACAAAACCAAAATAACTCAACATTTTGGGTGATGCATACGATGGTAAAGAGTCGTCCACGTGTTACTATGGCAACCTGTCCACATGCTACCACATTCTCATGTCAATAAAAGAGAGACTTTTAAATATTTTACTCCAAAATTTATTTTCAGCATAGTTGAACATAATATCTAAAAGGTTTCATCATACTTGATATCAATTTCTGTTGAGAGCAGCATGTTTTGAATGTTTGCACAAAGCTTAAAAAATTGATGTCCGTTTCAAGTCCACGTGTTACCAAGCAGTAATTTGACATTTTTTACCTACAAACTTTATATCCCCAAATTTTGTTATACAAAATGTTAATAAACTGCTTATAAATACCGACTCAAATATTTATAATACACGCATATAAGTTAGTCTGTTGAACACCAAATGTGCCCATGTGTTACCACTTGATCAGACCCTTTAGTATGTGTTTTTATAGTAGTAGTAGTTTTGTGTTACACATAGAGGTGGGCGATATGTATCACCTACGATAATATGGTGAATGTTGATTTGACGATGTGCAATTTTACATAATCGAGTATTCATACTGTCTCAAAAAGAAAACAGACGGTGCATAGACGGTAAAGGAGAAGTGCATGAAAGTCTTCATTGGCCGAATGCATGCCTCAGAGGCCAATCAGTGGGCAGGATTCAGTCTTGTGGTGACTCAGCAGACTCTGGGTGGCACCCAAAACACAACATGGTCTCACATGGAGGAACTACGCAGGAGTCTGTGTCTCAGTGGATGATTTCATAGCAGACGTGGGTCCACATCACTAGCCTGGAAATGGTTCGGTTTTGACCAGACTGATGTCAGTCAAAATAACCTTATAATGCAAACTGGAGCGCCGTAAAGGGGGAGTGGACGTGACAAATTCATGTGGAGGGGGTCCAGTGGATACAGGTTAGAAGTTGTGAAAATTTCGTGTAAGATCCACTGTATAAGAGAGGAATAGAAGCCGGGAGTCGGACATTGAAAGCATGTTAGGTTTCACTTTCATTTCACCCCAGCATTAGTTGTGTTAGTTGTGGACCACACACCCACGTATATAACTACTGCCCCTACCACCCCACCCCACCCCACCCCTAGTTGCACAGCTTATGAAGTGCTAAACTCCATGGCCCGGTATGGACAGACTGGTTCTGACCTGTGCATAGGGGTTCTGTTGGGGGTAGGTGCTCCTGACCGGGTACACAGCTGTCTGGTAGGGGTTTGGTGAGGAGGAGTATGGAGGCACCGTCCCAGTGTTTGGAGAACAGGACATTTTGAATGGAGTACCTGGAGCGTAGCCTGAAGACGGAGGAGGATAAATACATCAGTGTTTAAGAAGGAATGAATAAAGTGGGTTTCGTTTTCCTACATTTCACTATGTCTGAGGTAAACACATCACTTTTGTAAAACACAGCACATTCAATCATGTAAAGTGGATGGAACTGGCTTTGAAAAGTTTATTTTCCAATTTAATCCACTGTCCTGGTTGAAGACGACCAGCACCAGTAGTGAATCAAAAAATGAACAAAAATAATAACAAAGTAATTAAGAAAAGGAACCTAACAATCAAGAAAATCAATATAATAATGAAAAATGAACAAAAATGGATAAAACAGACAAGAAATAAAAATATCAAGACAATGAACAAATGTTTAAAAAATTCTGTATAAAATGAAAATAGAATAAAATGCACACAACATAAACTAAAAATGAATAAAGTAATCAACAGAATCAATAAACAATTGAGAAAAATTAAAAAAAATATAACAAAATAGTCCAGAAAATGAAAAACATAATCAAAACAATGAATGAAAATTTACAAAATAATGAGGAAAATGAAAAAAAATGAACAAAAAAAAACCTCAACAAAAATAAATAAAGAAAGAAAGAAAATGAACAAAATAATCAAGTTAATAAACAAAAATTTAAGAAGAAAAGAAAATGAAGAAAAAACGACATTGATAGAGGATGAACATAATAAAAAAAATAAACAGGAAAACTAACATGAAATGAATAAAATAATCAATAAAATGAACAGAACAAAAAGAGTAAGAAAATGATATAAAATTGACAAAATAGTCAATAAATTAAAAAAAAAATGCACAACATGCAACACAGACTGAATAAAAAACATTCCAACTATAGTTACAACAGATCATGTTTACACCCATCAGACCAGATTAAAGAACACAACCTTCATGGAGTATCTTAAATCCTTCTTACCGCTGGGGAACGGTGGGTTTGCTCCGGGGTAAACACTGGGGGTGTAGGCTGGAGCTGCTGCTGCATAACCGACAGGAAACCCAGCTACAAACAGCACAAAATGAAGAAAAAAAAACACTTAAACACCACTCACATACACTATGTGGACAAAAGTATGTGGACATGTTGAATTCAGGTGTTTCTTTTCTAACAGAGGTCTGGGATACAAAACAATAATGACTTATGACAGAATATAGTTGTATTGCACTGGTTAGTTTGGTTTAAGTTGTTATCTTTGCTTCAAAAATGCTCTAGAGATGGTTTTTAATTAACTTCTCTGAGCATTGATTTGTTTTTTAAATCCTTGACTATAATTTTAAATGTTCTACCTCTAAATTTCTAAAATATTTTTCATGCTCTGACTGTAAATAACAATTTTCTACCACAACCAACCATCTACTTTCTTCACATCTCACCTAGAAAGAAAAATCTCCCATTAAACTTTAAGGAAATATTGATGTTTTTATCTCAAATCATCATGAACAGGACATCTTACAGCTGTAGACATGATACATCTCAATATTTTTGTCTATATAATTTATTAAAATCAGTACTTCCTTAAAGTTTAATGGGATAGTTTTCTTTCTAAGTAAGATGGGAAGAGAGTAGATGGTTAGTTGTGGTAGAAAATTATTTACAGACAGAGCAGGAAAAATATTTTAGAAATTTAGACGTAGGACAATTAAAATCCCAGTCATGGATTAAAAAAAAAAAGAATGTTGAGAGGAATTAAGTAAAATCATCTCTGAGGCATTTTGGAAACAAAGATAACAATTTAAACCAAACTAACTAATGTAATGATATTTATCCCAATATAAAACTTTATTATGTCATTAGTCATTATTGTTTTGTATCCCAGACCCCTGTAAGAAAAGAATCACCTGAATTAAATATGTCCACATACTTTTGTCCATACAGTTTACATCAGACAGCGTGTAAACGTCATGACTGTGCTGAGGGCAAGGGGGCTTTACCTGGGTAACTTATACCTTTAGGGTTGGTAAAGGGGACCCCTGTTGGTGCAGGGCTGTAAACCGGGTTCATTGTGGTCGCCTGCTCACCGAGGCTGCAATGACACGTTAACATTTTAGAACATTCTTCTGCTTTTATTCCTTACAGGTTTACAATCACACTGTGGTAAAAAAAACAACAAAAAAAAAAAACATACGACAGGTACACCTCAGGGATTTCCTTGATTTTTTTGTTTCTTTTATGACATGCAGAGCTGGGTGATACACAAAAATAATGTCACAAATGGTTGTAAACAGTTATCTATCTATCTATACATACATATATAAAATTAATGTTTTGTTTTTTTTTCTCTCTTTCCCGGCACAAAAAGGAAATGAAGAGCAACAAAAACAGATTCTAGAGGCTGACTTTTTGTCCTGAGTAAAAGGTGAATGAACAAAATAATTGGTTTTAAATAATTCCTTCATTCACTGTATTTTGATTTAAGATTAGGTTAAATATTAGCATGAGTGCAAACTTAGTTCTTTGAAACAAAATGAAAATGATGTAAATGACAGTTGTTTTTTAACTCTTCTTTATAGTAAAAACATGACAGAACTTTAAAAAAATCTAGAGGATGAACATTAAAAACTAATGTAACAATAAAACATTTGTTTAACAGCAACACATTCAGGAGTAAAATTAGATAAACTAAGAAAAACAAAACAAAAAAACAAATTGCAATTGTTTCATTTGGCAATTTAAGTACAAGTAAACTCTAAAGCCACACAATTTCACATTGGGATAACAATAATTCGAGCAAAATAAAATTATATAGCATTAGCAAGAGCAAAAACCACTGATCTTAAGGAAAATTGCTTCACACTTCTTTGGTATTTGATTAGAATCTCCTGTGTGTTGCCATCTAGTGGTCGCCCAAAGCATCAAATCATTTACCTACATTCATTCATATAAAAGTGATATGAAAATAATAACCAAATATCTCCATTCGAACCACTGGAAAAATAAAAGAACAGTAGACAACAAATACAATTTAAGCTCCATGCTGTTATAAAAACTGACAAATTAAAAATAAAACACACTGCAGTTTACAAAAAATACCAGTGCAAAATGAACAGACATTTTATACAGATGCTAAGGGTTTAATTTGTATGTTTAAAAAAGACACATCTGTATTTTTTTTATTGGTTAGTTAATTAATAGTTTATCAGATTTATTTCTGTCTCACGCTACACCAAAAATAAATAAATAAATAAATAAATAAATAAATAAATAAATAAACGGTCCGTAACAGCGAAAAGTGAAAGCGGTTCATTGTCAGTTTCCTTATTATTATTACTGTTATTATTTTTATTTTTATTATTATTCTACCCTTGCTGTCCAGATGTGCTCGTCTACCTGTTTTCATGCGTTCACCGCAAAAATAAAGATGGCAACCTTTCTGCCAGACACTTCTGAAAGGTTTGCGCTGGGAGAAGGTGAACGTAGCGGGACTTTTTGTTATCACTAGCTAGCTTAGCTTCCAGGTTGTAGCAGCCGTCGGAGCCGCTGTTAGCCTCCGGGGGGGTTTGTGCGGAGGGTCCCGGTGTTCGACCCGACCCGCTGATCACCTGTCCGGCCGCGCTGAGCCGCTGGACCGTCCCGGACAGCAGCCCGTTGGGGACAGCTTGTCAACAGGCCGCGGAGCCCCGGAGGCAGCGGCGGCAGCCGGCCAGCGGTGCCCGTCCCAGCACCGCAACCGCGAACGCAACAAGCTACAAACCCGACGGTAACTAACTGCTGACGGATGTGAGCGGCCGATACACCGTTACCTTTGGCTCTGCTGGTCAGTGTGAAGATCCGCGAGCTGCTGTTTTGCTCCCAGATGCTTGCTGAACTCTTTTGAGCACCCCGCGTCACTTCCGTGTAGTGGTCACGTGGTCCGCCGCTGTACAGCAGCATGTAATGCTAATGCTAACATAAGCTAATCCTCTCTGACACTCTTTTCTCCCTCTCATATTTCAGCTGTTAATTAGACACGGTTTCATCTTATAAACTGAGTGTATTTAATGCAGTCGGATTTCTAGGAAACTGACTATTATTACCCTTATTTGTTTTACCAGCTAAATACCATTTATACACTAGAAAACTTGCAAACATAAGCCAAACTATTTTTTATTGCAAATTTTTACCAGTCACAAAACAAGTATTATGTAATAAGTTTGTGTAGGAATTGATTATTTCACATTCTTACACTTGTTTATTTTTTAAATTAATTGTCAAAGTTACACATGCATTGGAATTTTTAACATAAACTTTGTAAAGTTCATTTTAAGATGTGTTGTTTTTTTCCCCCAAATATAAACCAAACTACCATTTATTCCACATATTTGACAGCCACAAAATGCAAGGATTGCGCAATAAATTTGAGGAATAATTCATTTTTATTTCATATTCTTTTATATATATATATATATATATATATATATATATATATATATATATATATATATACATATATATATATATACATATCAGTGGCAGCTGCTCGTCTTTGAGACAGGGGAAGCTCATTGTCGGCTTACATTAAAAAAAAGAATTAAGAAAATGCTCAGTGACCTTATCGTACCAAGTAGGCGTCTTTCCCAGGGACTGGACCAGTGTCCTCTCAATATCTATCAGAGCTTATATAACTTTATTAATGAATTAATCGTTAAAGGTTAGTTTTAACAACACAGTTGTTAAAGTTAAACACAAGCAAAATATTTTTCCCATGTGCATTTTGTAAAGAAAACTCAAACATTTATTCATTTATTATTGCCCTTAATCTCTTTCCCTTTGGACCCATATCACATGTTACGTCTCTGCCAAGTTAACCACTGAAATTACAGACAAGAACACAATTACATATTTTGACCATACAGACGAACGAATCATTTGTAATCAGTCTTTTTATTTTATTAGGGAAATTTCACATTCACAAACACAAATCCTTGAAAAAAAATTACAGTACCATATATAAGGCTGACATTAACATAGGGTAGTCCTCTCTGACACCATTTAATTTTAAATATTAAATGTATTTTATGCAGTCTGTTTCCTAGTAAACTGCCAGTTATTAACCTCATTCGCTTTATTAACTATCATTTACAGATTACCAAACTTGTAATCAAAATCAGTTATTACATTATTTGAAAATGCACAAATTTTCAGACCATGAAGCTGATGGAAGTAAGATAATTTGTGTTATTCATGATTTTATTTGCTTTTGTCTGCTGCTTTTGCCACTAAATTACAATGTTTTAACATTAAATATGTAAAATGTCCCAATAGTGTAACACTAGAAATTATCAGAGTTAATCTGTCATTGTTACCTGTAATGTTTAATGTCATAGTCCTTCAATAAAATTTATTAAGAAATAAATTAGTTATTTTATTTTATACATTAAAGATACTCATATTTTCCAATCCTGAATCTGATGAAAGTCAAATAAGTTATCGTATTTGTGATGTTCTTTGCTTTTTGTGCTGTTTTTGCCACGGAATTACAACATTGTAACATTAAATAGGTGTAAAATATTCCAATATTGCAACACTAGAAATTACCTGAGTAAATCTGTCATTGTTACCTGTAATGTTTGACTGTAATGTTGTAGTCCTTCAATAAAGTTTATTAAATTAAAAAAAAAAAAAAAATATATATATATATATATATATATATATATATATATATATATATATATATATATATATATATATATAAATACATAATACATTATTAAAAAAAAAAAAGTCATATATTTTCCAGCCATGAGTCTGATTTTAAAGTTAAATCATTCATCTTATTTCTGATATTATCTGCTTTTTTGTGCTGTTTTTGCTACTGAATTACAATGTTTTAACATTAAATATGTGTAAAATGTCCCAATACTGCAACAGTAGAACAGATCTGAGTTCATCTGTCATTGCCTGTTGCCTGTAATGTTTGATTGTAATGTTATAGTCCTTCAATAAAGTTTATTAAAAAAAAATAAAAAATCAGGTGTTTTTTTTTATATATATTATTTCAAAATGCTCATATTTTCCAACCTCGACCCTGATTGAAAGTCAAATATTGAATCTTATTTCTGGTATTATGTACTGTTCTGCCACTGAATTACAATGTTTTAACATTAAATATGTGTAAAATGTCCTGATTCTGCAACAGTAGAACAGATCTGAGTTCATCTGTCATTGCTTGTTGCCTGTAATGTTTGATTGTAATTTTATAGTCTTTCAATAAAGTTTATTTAAAAAAAAAAAAATCAGATGTTTTATTATATACATTATTTTACCATTATATTTTCCGACCATGAATCTGATTGAAAGTCAAATAGTTAATCTTATTTCTGTTATGTCCTGTTTTTCCACTGAATGAGGCCTTTTGCACATGAAACCTGTAACCTGTGCTGTACTTCAGTAGAACAGGTCTGAGTTCATCAGTCATGGCTCCTCTCAGGTCCTGGAAGGACACACAAATACTAAACATCTACAGGGTCTTTCCCTGCTCTGTGGGATTTATCACCTCTGCAGTCGGTTACTATTCTTCAAATGTATCTGAGTCGGAGTTTATAATAATTTAATTTTTCGTAATTCCTGGATTCCGAGCCGAACCGTGCCGTGCCTCTTCCAGGACCTGGACGCATCGCTTCCATTCCTCCATTGATCCGCTCTTCGTCCACTCTGTTGTGGTTTGACGTTGAACTCAGTCCATCTGTGATTTATTTCCCTTAAAATGTCCACTTCTGTCCGTTTGTAGTCGTCCTCCGTGTGCTTTACGGTGCAGATCATCATCGGACCGGGGTCGTCGGGGACTGCGGGCCTATCATGTCGGCGGCAGCCGGTGGCGGAGGAGCCTCGTCCTGTCTGGGTGCAGCGGCGGCGGCGGCTTCTGGTTGTAGCTCCGCGGGCTCTGCGGCCGGAGGAGCCGGGGGAACCGCGGGGGTGGCCGGGCGGCTGCCGGCCCGGGTCCTGGAGCACATCTTCTCCTATCTGGAGCTGTCGGATCTCATGCGGTGTTCGCTGGTTTGTTGGCACTGGAATAACATCCTGGCGGATGAGAACAGTGAGGTGTGGCGCAGCCTGTCCGGCCGGTCCCTGAGCGAAGAGGCGCTGCGGTCCGACATCCTCTGCAACCTGCCCACGTACCGGGGCAAAGTAGGTCCAGCTGACACCCCCAGACCCCCAGAGCCCAGACCCCCACTGGGGACACACGGCCACTGCGGAATCACAACACTGTCACAGTGTGTGTTTATACTGTATTATTGTCCACAGGGTTCAATACAGAGGATTCATGTCTAAAAATAGGGGTTTCAGGATAATCCAGACTAAGATTACTTAAGTGTGCATTGAATTATCTGTCAGTTAGTCTATATTTAGCCAAAATAGTGCTTTATTTTGGAATAGATTCAATAAGGAGTGGCAGAAAGTCACACAGCAGAAGCATGTGAGTATGTAAACACTGAACAAGATGAGTGAAAATTAGGATTATTATTACTATTAATAATAATAATAATAATAATAATAATTATTATTATTATTATTATACCGTTATTATTATTGTTATTATTATTATTATTATTATAATACCGTTATTATTATTATTATTATTATTATTATTATTATTATTATTATTATTATACAGTTATAATTATTATTACAGTATCACAACACTGTCACAGCCTCCATGTAGATTCCAGTGTTTATACTGTATTATTGTCTACAGGGTCAAATAAAGTGGATTCATATCTAAAAATCAGTGTTTCAGGATAGTACAGACAAAGATTACTTAAGTGCGGATTGAATTATGAGTCAATTAGTCTATATTTTGTCAAAAAAGTGCTTCATTTAGGAATAGATTCAAGAAGGAGTGACAGAAAGTCACACAACAGCAACATGTAAGTATGTAAACACTGAACAAGATGAGTTAAAATCAGGATTATTTCACTAAATATGGATTATTATTATTATTATTATTATTATTATTATTATTATTATTATTATTATTATACAGTTGTTACTATTATCACAATATCACAACACTGTCACAGCTTCAATGTAGATCCCTGTGTTTATACTGTATTATTGTCTACAGGTTTCAATAAAGAGGATTCATGTCTAAAAATAGGTGTTTCAGGATAATTCAGACTAAAATGACTTAAGTATGGATTGAATTATGAGTCAATTAGTCTATATGTTAGCCAGAAAAGTGCTTTATTGAGGAATAGATTCAATAAGGAGTGGCAGAAAGTCACACAACAGCAACATGTGAGTATGTAAACTCTGAACAAGATGAGTTAAAATTGGGATTATTATTATTATTACTGTATTATTATTATACAGTTATAATTATTATACAGTTGTAATTATTATTACAGTATCACAACATTGTCACAGCCTTCATGTAGATCCCTGTGTTTATACTGTATCATTGTCTACAGGGTTAAATAAAGTGGATTCATGTCTGAAAATCAGTGTTTCAGGATAATCCAGAAAAAAATGACTTAAGTATGGATTGAATTAAGAGTCAATTAGTCTTTATTTTAGCCAGAAAAGTGCTTTATTTAAGAATAGATTCAATAAGGAGTGGCAGAAAGTCACACAACAGCAACATGTAAGTATGTAAACACTGAACAAGATGAGTGAAAATCAGGATTATTTCACTAAATATGGATTATTCTTAAAATTCATTCAGCACAGACCATCAGAACAGACTAGAACTGCAAGATTTGGTTCTAAAATCACGACCCTTTAATTACAGTATCACAGCACTGTCACAGCCTCCATGTGGATCCCTGTGTTTCTACTGTATTATTGTCTACAGGGTTAAATAAAGAGGATTCATGTCCGAAAATCAGTGTTTCAGGATAATATAGGCTAAATTTGCTGAAGTATGGAATAAATTATCAGCCAATTACTTTATATTTTGCCCAAAAAAGTGCTTTATTTAGGAATAGGTTCAATAAGGAGAGGCAGAAAGTCACACAACAGCAACATGTGAGTATGTAAACACTGAACAAGATATTTTAGTGTATTTTTGCATACTTTATGTATGTTTTAGTGGATTATAGTGTATTGGTTTTCCCCTGTAAATCGCTTTGGAAAAAAGCGTCTGCCAAATGCGTAAACATAAACATAAACATTTTAGTGGATTATTTGTGTTCTTTTTAGCATATTTTATTATATTTCAGTATATTTTTATGGGATTTTAGCATTTGTTGTATAGTTTAGTGCATTTATTATGTTTTTCAGTGTATTTTAGCATAGTTTTTTTTTTTTTTTGTTACTATTTAAGAGTGTGATTTGTGTATTTTAGTGTATTTTAGCACATTTTAGTGTATTTTAGCATATTTGACATGGGTTTTCTGAGCATTTTTTATATTCTAGTGTATTTGTTGTGTCTTTCATTGTATATTTAGTGTATTTTTGCATAGTTGTTGTATTTTTTGTGTATTTTTGCAGAGTTGTGTATTTTAGTGTCTTATTTGTGTATTTTAGCACATTTTAATGTATTTTAGTATATTTTACGTGGGTTTTCTTAGCATTTTTCATGTTTAAGTGCATTTGTTGTGTTTTTCATTATATATTGTGTATTTTTGCATAGTTTTTGTGCACTTTTAGGGTGTTATTTGTGTATTTTGAGCACATTTTAGTGTATTTTAGCATCTTTTACGTTGGTTTTCTAAGCGTTTTTTATATTTTAGTGCATTTGTTGTGTTTTTCATTGTATATGTTGTGTATTTTTGCATAGTTTTTGTGCATTTTTAGGGTGTTATTTGTGTATTTTTAGCACGTTTTAGTGTATTTTAGCATCTTTTACTTGGGTTTTCTAAGCGTTTTTTATGTTTTAGTGCATTTATTGTGTTTTTCATTGTATATTTTGTGTATTTTTGCATAGTTTTTGTGCATTTTTAGGGTGTTATTTGTGTATTTTAGCACATTTTAGTGTATTTTAGCATCTTTTATGTGGGTTTTCTAAACGTTTTTTATATTTTAGTGCATTTGTTGTGTTTTTCATTGTATATTTTTGCATAGTTTTTGTATATTTTAGTGTATGCTTTTGTGTATTTTCCATGCATACTGGTTTATAATAACTATGCAGACCTTTTGGACTGTTATTAATGTGAGTGTAAGGTCTGAAATGTGACCAAACACAACAAAAGTCATAAATTCATCTTCATCAATCCTGCAGATACCCTGAATAACATGTAATTTCCCTTTAGGGTGAATCTTTTCACGCCTGGGTCATGATTCCATTTCCTGTCCTCTGCAGCTCAAGGCTTTCCAACACGCTCTCAGCTCCCACGACTGTTCTCGTAACGTTTACGTGAAGAAGAACGGCTTCACCCTGCATCGTAACCCCATCGCCCAGAGCACGGACGGAGCGCGGGGCAAGATCGGCTTCTCGGAAGGACGCCACGCCTGGGAGATCTGGTGGGAGGGGCCTCTGGGCACGGTGGCGGTGATCGGCATCGCCACCAAGCGGGCGTCCATGCAGTGCCAGGGCTACGTGGCCCTGCTGGGCAGCGACGACCAGAGCTGGGGCTGGAACCTGGTGGACAACAACCTGCTCCACAACGGGGAGGTCAACGGAAACTTCCCACAATGCAACAACGCGCCCAAGTATCAGGTAACGGATGACGCTCCCACTGTTAGTCAAGACTGGGTCGGGTTTTCTAATATTTACGCTAATATTCTGAAGAATAGTGGAGGTAAAATGATCCTCTCTATATATGAGGGAGAGGGAAAAAGGTCCCAAAAGGAATAAAAAGTTTATTTCTCGAAAGACTAAAATTAGTTTTCTACATAAGCTCCACTTCAGTTCCAATTGTTGATTATTTTGTTAATTTTATTAATTATTTTGGACATTTTTACTCATTTTGTTGATTATTTTATACATTTTGATTCATTGGTTCATTTTTGTTCATTATGTTGATTATTCTGTTCATTTCATTGATTATTTTGGTCATTTTTACTCATTTTGTAGATTATTTGTTCATTTTTGTTCATTGTGTTGATTATTTTACACATTTTGATTTATTTCTTCATTTTTGTTCATTATGTTTATTTTGTTCATTTTTTGATTATTTTGGTCATTTCTACTCATTTTCTTGATTATTTTATATATTTTGTTATTAATTTGTTCATTTTTGTTCATTATGTTGATTATTTTGTTCATTTCATTGATTATTTTGTTCATTTTTGCGCATTTTGTTGATTTTATACATTTTGATTTATTTCTTCATTTTTGTTCATTATGTTTATTTTGTTCATTTTTTTGATTATTTTATGTTTATGTTTACGCATTTGGCAGACGCTTTTTTCCAAAGCGACTTAAAGGGGAAAACCAATTAAATCACTCAATCAATCAAATTTTATTTATATAGCGCCAGGTCACAAAAAAAGTTATCTCTTGACATTTTATATATAGAGTTGGTCAAAACCAGACTAAGTCAATTTACAGAAACCCAACAGAATCCTCCAGGAGCAAACACTTGTGACTGGTGACAGTGGAAGGAAAAACTTCCCTTTAACAGCAGAAACCTGGAGCAGACCCAGACTCCTGGAGGATGGACGTCTGCCTATTTTTAGTTCAGTTTTACAAATTTTGTTGATTATTTTATAAATTCTGTGATTATTTTGTTACTTTTTGTTCATTATGTTGATTATTTTGTTCATTTTAAAAATTATTTTGGTCATTTTTACAAATTTTGTTGATCATGTTTTATACATTTTGTGATTAGTTTGTTCATTTTATTGATTATTTTATTCATTTATACTCATTTTGTGATTAATTTGTTCATTTTTTTCATTATCTTGATTATTTTGTTCATTTTATTGATTATTTAAAATAATCAATAAAAATTAACAAAATAATTTATTTTGTTGCTATTTACTCATTTTGTTGATTATTTTATATATTTTGTGATTCATTTGTTAATTTTTGTTCATTTTACTGATTATTTTTGTTAATTTTAACTCATATCATTGATTATTTTATACATTTTGTGATTATGATTTTCATTATGTTGATTATTTGGTTCATTTTATTGATTATTTTGGTCATTTTTACTCATTTTATTCATTTTGTTGATAATAGAATATAGATATAGAATAGACAGAAGCTGTTTTAACCTGAAACCTTCATTTTTACTGCTGTTCATATTTCACATATTAAACCTAATGTTGTCTTTTGCACATGACTGTACAGACCTGATCAAAATCTTAAGACCAGTTGAAAAATAGCAAGAATTTACCTTTTGCACATTTGGATCTTAATGAGGTTTTAAGTAGAGCTACAATATACAAAAGCAAGAAGGGGGAGTGAGACAAAAAGCACTTTGAAAAAGTCATTTATTGAAAACAACAAGTAAACTGAAATAGGCTGTTTATCAGCTGATCAAAAGTTTAAGACCATTGCTCAAAAAATTACAAAAAACTCTCCAAACCAGAACAAAAAATTTTCTCAGTAGGACTCAGTAATGAGTAGCTCCACCGTTCTTGTTAATCACTTCAAAAATTCGTTTGGGCATGCTTGATGCGAGTGTTTCCAGGAGGCTGGTGGGAACATTGCTCCAAGTGGTGAAGATGGCTTCACGAAGGGCATCAACTGTCTGGAACTGATGGCCATTTTTATAAACTTCCCTTGCCATCCATCCCCAAATGTTCGCTATGGGATTTAAATCAGGGGAACATGCGGGATGGTCCAGAAGAGTGATGTTATTCTCCCTGAAGAAGTCCTTTGTCAAGCGAGCATTGTGAACTGCAGAGTTGTCCTGTTTTTAAACCCAGCTGTTACCACACAGACGAGGGCCCTCAGTCATGAGGGATGCCCGCTGCAACATCTGCACGTAACCAGCCGCTGTTTGACGACCCTGCACCACCTGAAGCTCCAGTGTTCCACTGAATGAAAAAGCACCTCAGATCATGATGGACCCCCCTCCACTGTGCCGGGTAGAAAACATCTCAGGTGGGATCTCCTTGTCATGCCAGTAACGTTGGAAGCCATCTGGACCGTCAAGGTTCAATTTTTTCTCATCAGAGAATAAAACTTTTTTCCACCTTTCAGTGTCCCATGTTTGATGCTCCCTGGCAAAGTCTAAACGGGCAGTTTTGTGGCGTTGTAGGAGACGAGGTCTTTGAATTCGTTTTTTGTTTTTGAAACCCTTTTCCCGCAGATGCCGTCTGATGGTTATTGCGCTGCAGTCGGCACCAGTAAGGGCCTTCATTTGGGTGGAGGACTGCCCTGTGTCTTGACGGACAGTCAGTCGGATCCTCTGGCTCAGCGCAGGTGTAATTTTTTTGGGTCTACCACTTGACTTTTTTGTTCCATAATGCTCAGGATCTGTCCAAAAATTTAGAATGACTGTCTTACTGCGTCCAACCTCAGCAGCAATGGCACGCTGCGAGAGGCCTCGCTTATGCAGCTCGACAATCCGACCACGTTCAAGAAGAGAAAGCTTCTTAGCTTCAGCCATCAGGAGGGCATGACCGTGTGAATGCCCGACAGAAAATGAGAATTTTGAGCAGATTTTGGCTTTTATAGCCTGCGGTCTTAAACTTTTGATCAGCTGATAAACAGCCTATTTCAGTTTACTTGTTGTTTTCAATAAATGACTTTTTCAAAGTGCTTTTTGTCTCACTCCCCCTTCTTGCTTTTGTATATTGTAGCTCTACTTAAAACCGCATTAAGATCCAAATGTGCAAAAGGTAAATTCTAGCTATTTTTCAACTGTCTTAAGATTTTGATCAGGTCTGTATTTACACCTAAACCTGCCTCGTTTCTCCATAATCATAGTAACTGTTTTCATCTGCAGATCGGTGAAAGAATACGAGTCATCCTAGACATGGACGACAAGACGCTGGCCTTCGAGAGGGGTTTCGAGTTCCTGGGCGTGGCGTTTCGCGGCCTGCCCAAAGCCTGCCTGTTCCCCGCCGTGTCTGCGGTTTACGGCAACACCGAGGTCACCATGGTGTACCTGGGAAAACCTCTGGATGGCTAGGACCACCACGGCCCACCCACCCACCCACCGAACCCATCGGAGGACCCGGACTTGACCCTTTCCATTCTGTTTTAGAAGGTTCTGGAAGCCAAGCGTTCACATTTTGCAGAATATTCACATGCACAAGAAAACACTGTCGGTATTTTTACTACAGCCTCGACCCGGACCCGGACCCGGACTCGGACTCGGCTAAATAGGGATTGCGATAAACACTTCTATCGACAGCTGCTGGTTTTTATTTACTGGAGACGAGGATTTACCGTCATTTCTTGCAAACTAACAGGTTTTACGTCTGCTTTAATGAGGCCAAAATGCTCCAGTCATGTGATAAACACTTCCCATGTCATTTCACCAAGTGTCGTGTGAGGTTTAACAGGTCAAACTGGACCCTGGGACTGGATCGTACTGGTTTTATGCCAAATTAATGTGAGCGTGCATGGAAAACCGGCAGTCGGACCACAGCGTTAGCCCTTTTTAAACCTTCATCCAGTCGTGGTGGAAACTATACCTGTACCATGTGTGTCCTTTTTAATGTGCTATTATAGTTCCAATGGATAAATAATAAATAAACTATACACTATTTATTTCTGGGTTGTATCTTTGGGATTAAGTCCACTGTACGGTTTAAAAGCCTGAAAATAAAAGTCTACACGCTGCCACATTACAATAAAGATGGTTCGATGCTTGTGTTTTTGACTTTTGATGCTTTAATTATGAAAAAATACACAAAAAATGAGATATTTTCCATGTAATCAGTGTATTATTTGTTACTATATTTATATCAGCTAATTGACATTTCTGTCCTGAATGAATGAAGAGGGTAGTAAATATTAAATCTGATGTGACACGAAAACTAATAATGCACCAGAGTTAATATTTGGATAATCTTTGAAATATTCAAGACTGAAAAAAAAAGAAGAAAAACCCCAGATAAGGAACATTTGTTTTATGGAAAACAAGTCATTTTTTGTGTATTTTTCCCTAAAACTTATTAACATCATGTAATTAAACTGGCATTTAAAGAGTTAAAATCCTGGTAATCAATATTTGATATTTGATCAAAATATTTAATCACAACAAAAAAAGACACCAAACATTTGTTATATAGAAAATAACTCATTTTTTTGTGTATTTTTCAGTGACTTTAAGTAATTAAACAGGCATTTAAAGGGTTGAAATATCTAAAATGATTGAATTTTTGGTAGTTTTGAGAAGGACTGAACTTGTTTAACAGATTTATGCCAAATGGTTTAATCATAAAAAAATTACCTCTATAAGTATTATATTTGTACTATTTATTTATTTATTTATTTATTTATTAGCAAAATTTGGACATTTCTGTCCTGACTGAATGAAGAGGGTAGTAAATGTTAAATCTGATGTTACACAAAAACCAATAATGCACCAAAGTCAATATTTTCAATAATCTTTGACATGCCCAAGACTGAAAAAAAAAAAAAAAAAAAAAAAAACCCAGATACCAAACATTTATTATTTGGAAAACAACACATTTTTAGTGTATTTTTCCCTAAAACTTATTAGTATCATGTAATTAAACTGGCATTTAAAGAGTTAAAATCCTGATAATTAATCAATATTTGATAGTTTTTATCAGGACTGAAGGTGATCAAAATATTTACCTAAAAACAAAAAAAGAACCCAAACATTTCCAATATAGAAAATAACTAATTTTTTGTGTATTTTTCAGTGACTTTAAGTAATTAAACTGGCATTTAAAGGGTTAAAAAACCTAAAATGATTGAATTTTTGGTAGTTTTGAGAAGGACTGAACTTGTTTAACAGATTTATACAGAATGTTTTAATCATAAAAGATACACAAAAATGACCTGTATAAGAATTATATTTGTACTATTTATTTATTTATTTATTTATCAGCAAAATTTGGACATTTCTGTCCTGAATGAATAAAGAGGGTAGTAAATGTTAAATCTGATGTTACACAGAAACCAATACTGCACCAAAGTCAATATTATGGATAATCTGTGACATGTCCAACACTGATTAAAAAACAACACCAAACATCGCAGATACCAAACATTTATTATTTGGAAAACAACACATTTTTAGTGTATTTTTCCCTAAAACTTATTAGTGTCATGTAATTAAACTGGCACTTAAAGAGTTAAAATCCTGATAATTAATCAATATTTGATGGTTTCAATCAATACTAAAGTTAATGAAACACATTCAACTAAACAAAAAGACACCAACCATTTGTTATATAGAAAATAACAAATTTTTTGTGTATTTTTCAGTGGCTTCAAGTGATCAAACAGGCATTTAAAAGGTTAAAATACCTAAAATGATTAAAATTTTGGTAGTTTTGAGAAGGACTGAAGTTGTTTAACAGATTTATACAGAAAAAAAAAAAAAAAAAAAAATATATATATATATATATATATATATATATATTTATTTATTTATTTTTTTTATTAAGTAATTTATTTTTTCCCCAATTGACTCCGAAGTGTATAAAATTATTGCAACACCTGAGGGTTAATCTTTTACAGTATTTATTTAGTATATTATATTTATTATTTTCTGGAACCTTCTGTTCTTGCAGTTTTACAGGAACAAAGTCAAACTACAAATGAACATAAACATATTCAGAAAATCAGGTGCAGATGTATGAAAAAGCTAAAATAACGTCCTTAAATCCCGTCCCTCCTGCACAGAATATGACATGTAATACATGTACTGTCCACTAGATGGAAGTAACTCTTTGTTGCATATTAAGAAATACCACCATTGAAAATCCTGTGTATGAAATATCAACAAAACACAAGCTCTGTTTTGTCTTTAATTGTTTTTTTTTGCAGATATATTACTTTTTATGGACCTGCAGAATTCTATTGCTTAAAATATGCTGAGAAATGATCTTATAAAAGACATAAAAAGCTCAGTATTCGACTTCTTAATAGTAATTTCTTACCACAACCGCCCCCGCATATGAAATTTTGCTGCCACATCACTAAACCGCTCAGAAATGGAATGCAAATTTCACATCTCACCTTCTGCGTTGAGTCCTGAAACACAATAGAATAACTGAGTGAAGCCACATTTATGTACGTTTACACGGCGTCGCAGGTTCACGCCTTCTTCCAGTCTGCAACGACACTCAAACACTGCTTCCTAAAATAAAAAATACACAAAAAGAAAGATTTATAAATGTCCAACCACAGACCACATCACTGACAGATTTTAAAACATGTGAAGGCTAATGTCTGGGTCAGTTTTAGGACTCTGAAACAGGTAGAAACTAAAAAAAAAGTCATATTTTGTGACTAAGTTGTCCATTTTTGTTCATTATGTTGATAAGCTTGTTCATTTTTGCTCATTTTGATGAATATTTTACACATTTTGTGATTCATTTGTTCATTAGGTTGATTATTTAGTGCGTTTTATTGATTATTTTGTTCATTTTTACTCATTTTGTTGATTATTTCAAACATTTTGTGATTAATTTGTTCATTTTTGTTCATTATGTGGATTATTTTTGTCATTTTATTGATTATTTTTAGTCATTTTTACTCATTTGTTGATTATTTTATCATTTTGTGATTCATTTGTTCATTTATGTTCATTATGTTGATTATTTTTATTTTATTGATTATTTCGTTCATTTTTACTCATTTTGATGAATATTTTACACATTTTGTGATTAATTTGTTTATTATGTTGTTTATTTTGTTCATTTTATTGATTATTTTGTTCACTTTTGCTGATTTTGTTGATTATTTTAAACATTTTATGATTAATTTGTTCATTTTTGTTCATTATGTTGATTTTTTTTATTGATTATTTTGGTTACTTATACTCATTTTGTTGATTATCTTATACATTTTGTGATTAGCTTGTTCATTTTTGTTCATTTATGTTGAATATTTCATTCATTTTACTAATTATTTTGTAAATATTTTCTCATTTTGTTGATTATTTTACACAAAAATGTGACTTTTTGGCATTTTTGCTATGAGGCTAACGATATGCGACACTTCGAATCTGACAGTGTAACTTCAGAAAATGGATTTTATTTCCTTCAAGTGGCCATTTTTTAATTTAGTACGAGATAGAGGGGTAATATATAATAAAAATAATGAATATATCTGTAAATCAACACCATATTTACATTTGTCGCCATGTTTAAGGAATGACTTCTCGTGTCATCTTGTGATAATAAACAAATCATCGCATTTGTGATTTAATGGAAACACTGACATTATGCACTTCTAGTTTTTCGATATTTAGCAAATATTGGTAAAGTTTTGCGCAGATGTCCAATGGAAAAACAACTACTTTCAACAAATCAACTGTAAACAACTGTTCCGTCTTGGTTTTTTTTGTCCTCATATTTCCATCCAGAGGACCAACGTGCTGTTTAGTGTCTTCCATCTTTATTGGTTGGTTCTGCTGCCTGTCACGACTGGATCAACTGACCATTTGATCATGTGCAATGCTAACTCTACTTGGACAAGCTGACCCAAATGCGTTGGCAGAGACGTTCAGAGTCATTCTGTGCTGCAGATGGGTTAATGGACTTAAAATTTCTAATCAGATTAATCATGACGATGGATTAATCTGTGTTACTACGTTAATTTTGACAGCCCTAGCTTTAACATATCGTTAGCCTCGTAGCATAATTGCCTAAGTCATATTTTTGGTCAAACTGTGAAATCTGCATAAAATGAAGCATCAGTGTTTGGAGACTAAAGTTACGCAGGTATCACAATTTGACCAAAAATATGACTTGATATGAGGCTAACGATATGCGACACTTTGAATCTGACAGTATAACTTCAGAAAATGGATTTTATTTCCTTCAAGTGGGCAAAAACGACTAAACGATCCCACTTTGAAGCAATAATTTCAACTTTTCCATTAGTCTAAGCTCGCAGTGATCGGTTCTTCAATAGCATCTATACTAGTGCTGTCAAACGATTAAAATTATTAACTAGAAGCACTCGGAGAGCGCAGACCTCCGCCAAGGCTGATCAGTGGCCCCCCCCCGTGGGCCCCCCCACCCCCGATCACCACCAAAATTTAATAATTTCTTCCTTATCCCATTTCCAACAAACCCTGAAAATTTCACCCAAATCTGTCCATAACTTTTTGAGTTATGTTGCACACTAACGGACAGACAAACAAACAAACAAACCCTGGCAAAAACATAACCTCCTTGGCGGAGGTAATCAGATTAATCAATGACGATGGATTAATCTGCGTTAATGCCTTAATTTTGACAGCCCTAGCTTTAACATATCGTTAGCCTTGTAGCATAATTGCCCTCGTCATATTTTTGGCCAAATTGTGAAATCTGCAGCAGTGTTTGGAGACTAAACTTACACAGGAATCACAATTTGACCAAAAATGTGACTTTTTTTGCATTTTTGCTATGAGGCTAATGATACGCGCCACTTTAAATCTGACAATATAGCTGGAAAAAACTGATTTTATTTCCTTCAAGTGGGCAAAAACGACAAAACGATCCCACTTTGAAGCAATAATTTCAACTTTTCCATTAGTCTAAGTGTCATGTTGTGTTAACATGTGAGAAAATGCTCTGCTTTTTGACTTTTTTGCATTTTTGCTACGAGGCTAACGATATGCGACGCTTTAAATCTGACGGTACAGCTTCAGAAAACAAATTTTATTTCCTTCAAGCGGCCATAAACGACAAAACAATCCCACTTTGAAGCAACAATTTCAACTTTTCCATTAGTCTAAGCTCGCAGTGATCAGTTCTTCAATAGCGTCTATACTAGCACTGTCAAACGATTAAAATTATTAATCAGATGTATCAATGATGATGGATTAATCTGCATTAATGTGTTAATTTTGACAGCCCTAGCTTTAGCATATCGTTAGCCTTGTAGAATAATTGCCTAAGTCAAATTTTGGTCAAATTGTGAAATCTGCAGCAGTGTTAACAGACTAAAGTTACACAGGTATCACAATTTGGCCAAAAATATGACTTGATATGAGGCTAACGATATGCGACTCTTTAAATCTGACAGCACAGCTTCAGAAAATGGATTTTATTTCCTTCGAGCAGCCGAAAATGACAAAACGATCACACTTTGAAGCCACAGTTTCAACTTTTCCATTAGTCTAAGCTCGCAGTGATCGGTTCTTCAATCGCGTCTCTACACAAATGTTCGCAGATGCTTCAGCTTTACATTCAAGTCAGAAGTGAGAGCTTGAGACGTCCTTTGCAAAAAGAGGAAGGAATCACAAACCAATCAACTCTCCAAGGACGACGCCATCACTTCCTGATTCCTAATTCCCTATTTTTGTGCCCGTTGTTATTAAGACGAAGATGTGAGTTCATTAAAGTTTAACCGAATAAAGCCGAAGTTGGAGTCAACGCTGTTTCTTCTGGAGCGTCTACTGTTCATCCATGACCTCCTTAAACCTCCGCGATACCTGAGTTAATTCTAAAAGTGATTATATAGGCTACGTATGTGGTGCAAGAGGCCGAACGCTGAGGCAGGAAGGGTGTGTGTGCTGAGCGGTTTCCTCTCTCCTAGGTCGGCTGATCAGAACGGGGCGAGGGTGTGAAGGGTGTGTTCTCGTTAGGTTTTTGTGGTGACAGTCGAAGCTACCAATCGTACGTGTCAAAGCAACTGCACCGTCAAAAGAAAGAAGAGAAGAGACGAGAGAAAAAAAAATAAATAAATGAAACAAGCTTGTGCTGTGTTGGCTCAGAGCTGCTCTCTCCTTCCTGTGGCCCTGAGCTTGAGAACCTCTTTCTGATTGCAGCCCGTCCATGTGACTCGGTTTCCGTTGGTTGCCTGCTTCCGTGAATAGTAAAGAGAGGCATCTGTTCAGTCAGAGCGAGGGAGGCCAATAAAGCGAACGCACACACATGAGAAGGCGCTCTGCAACTGAGAGGCAACCAGCGATATGGTCAGGGGATCAACCGTCAGTGGCTTGGGAAATCCACACCTAACCACCAGAGTAAGTACGTGCACCTAGCTGTGAGGCAGCCCTGCAACATGACGCTGAAACACACAACTTCAGCTCCAAAACCACCTGAGATTGTGCATTACAAAGACTAACTTTAAATACCATTTTGTCTTTGCATAAATTAACATTATCGCAATGTTTCTGCAGGACATTATCTCACATTTTAACACAACATGACGCTGAAACACACAACTTCAGCTCTAAAACCACCCAGATGTTGCATTAGAAACAGTAACTTTAAATCCTACTTTGTGATCGCATAAATTAACATTATTGTAATTTGTTTCTGTAGGGCATTTTCTCGTATGTTAATGCGAGATGATGCTGAAACACACAGCTTCAGCTCAAAAACCACCCAGATGTTGCATTAAAAAGACTAACTTTTGTGTTTGCATAAATTAACATTATCACAATGTTTCTGCAGGACATTATCTCACATTTTAACACAACATGACACTGAAACACACAACTTCAGCTCCAAAACCACCTGAGAAGTTGCATTAGAAAGACTAACTTTTGTGTTCGCATAAATTAACATTATTAGAGTATGTTTCTGCAGACCATTATCTTGCATTTTAACACAACATGACACTGAAACACAACAACTTCAGCTCTAAAACCACCCAGATGTTGCATTAGAAAGACTAACTTTAAATCTTACTTTGTGATCGCAGAAATTAATATTATTGTAATATGTTTCTGTAGGGCATTTTCTCATATGTTAATTCGAGATGATGCTGAAACACACAGCTTCAGCTCAAAAACCACCCAGATGTTGCATTAAAAAGACTAACTTTTGTGTTTGCACAAATTAACATTATCACAATATTTCTGCAGGACATCATCTCACATTTTAACACAACAAGACGCTGAAACACACAGCTTCAGCTCAAAAACCACCTAAGAAGTTGCATTAGAAAGACTAACTTTAAATCCTACTTTGTGATCACATAAATTAACATTATTGTAATGTGTTTCTGTAGGGCATTTTCTCGTATGTCAATGTGAGATGATGCTGAGAAACACAACTTCAGCTCGAAAACCACCTGAGAGGGTGCATTAGAAAGACTAACTTTTGTGTTTGCATAAATTAACACTATTAGAGGATGTTTCTGCGGAGTGTTATCTCACATGTTAACACAACATGACGCTGAAACACACAATTTCAGCTCAAAAACCACCCAGATGTTGCATTAAAAAGACTAACTTCTGTGTTTGCATAAATTAACGTTGTTAGAGTATGTTTCTGCAGACCATTATCTTACATTTTAACACAACATGACGCTGAAACACACAACTTTAGCTCAAAAATCACCCAGATGTTGCATTAGAAAGACTAACTTTAAATCCCACTGTGTGTTTGCATAAATTAACATTATTAGAGTATGTTTCTGTGGAGCGTTATCCTACATTTTAACACAACATGATGCTGAAACACACAACTTTAGCTCAAAAACCACCTGAGAGGGTGCATTAAAAAGAGTGACTTCAAATCCCACTTTGTGTTTGTATAAATTAACATTATTAGAGTATGTTTCTATGTTTCTGCAGAGCGTTATATCACATGTTAACACAACATGATGCTGAAACACACATTAGAAATACTAACTTTAAATCCCACTTGTATTTTTATAAACTAACTCTACTGCAATGTTTCCGCACAGCTTTATTTCGCATCTTAACACAACATGGCGCTGAAACACACAATTTCAGCTCTAAAACCATCCAACATATTGCATTAAAAAGACTGACTTTGTGTTTGCATAAAATAACATTATTAGAATTTGTTTCTGCAGAGCATTATCTCACATGTTAACACAACATGACGCTGAAAAACACAACTTCAGCTCGAAAACCACCCGAGATGTCGCATTACAAATATTCACATTAAGTCCCACTTCATGTTTGCATTAATAACATTATCGCAATGTTTCTGCAGAGCATTTTCTCACATTTTAGCACAACAGGACGCTGAAACACACAATTTCAGCTCAAAAACCACCCAGATGTTGCATTAAAAAGACTAACTTCTGTGTTTGCATAAATTAACGTTGTTAGAGTAGGTTTCTGCAGACCATTATCTTACATTTTAACACAACATGATGCTGAAACACACAACTTTAGCTCAAAAACCACCTGAGAGGGTGCATTAAAAAGAGTGACTTCAAATCCCACTTTGTGTTTGTATAAATTAACATTATTAGAGTATGTTTCTATGTTTCTGCAGTGTCATCTCACATGTTAACACAACATGATGCTGAAACACACATTAGAAATACTAACTTTAAATCCCACTTGTGTTTTCATAAATTAACTCTACTGCAACGTTTCTGCACAGCATCATTTCGTATCTTAACACAACATGACGCTGAAACACACAATTTCAGCTCTAAAACCATCTGAGATATTGCATTAAAAAGATTGACTTTGTGTTTGCATAAAATAACATTATTAGAATTTGTTTCTGCGGAGCATTATCTCACATGTTAACACAACATGACGCTGAAAAACACAACTTCAGCTCGAAAACCACCCGAGATGTCGCATTACAAATATTCACATTAAGTCCCACTTCATGTTTGCATTAATAACATTATCGCAATGTTTCTGCAGAGCATTTTCTCACATTTTAGCACAACAGGACGCTGAAACACACAACTTCAGCTCTAAAACCACCCAGATGTTGCATTAGACAGACTAATATTAACCCATAAAGACCCAGTGCTACTTTTATGTCAGTTCTCATATGTTTTTTTCCTCTAAATTTAGTCATTTAAATGCAAATTTTGGCCAAATAATGATATTTGTGTAACTTCAGTCTCCTAACACTGCTACAGATTTCACAATTTGGCCAAAAATATGACTTAGGCAATTACGCTACGTGGCTAACGATAAGTTAAAGCAAATACTTAACCTGGAAAAATGGTAGAAAATTGGAGAAAGTTGACTTTTTTTAATCCATAAAGACCCAGTGCTACTTTTGTGTGAATTCCTCTTTCTATTTAACTTTTTTAAGTGATTTATCACCATTTACTATAATATTATCCTTTGTATTTTGCATTCTTTTCTTAGACTTTGACAAACTTTATTGCATTACTTTATTGCTTTATGCATTTACTCGCTACAGTGTAAATATAACGGACTAAAAATATAGAATATGGACAGTAAAAATGTAAAATATGTATACAGTGGAATAAAGGTCATGCAAAAGGTAAAAAAACAGTGCAAAATGTAATAAAAAAATGCAGATTAAAAGTGCCAGTTGTGCAATAATATTAGTACAGACTATGAATTTAAGAGTTTAATGACCTGGTTTTCAGTGAAAATCAGCTGTTTTCCTATATTTAATTCATTGATCACGTAGATGTTCCTAAAAGCTTAGATTAAAGTTGAGGGTTATTATATGAGAAACTAAAAAAACTGAATAAAACGTGACTTTTTCAGTAAAATCTATCATTAATTGACTGTCATTGATCCAACTCCATGGGTTTCACTGGTGAATCAACGTTGTAGAAGATGACGGTGTTTCCACGGTAACTACGGAGCCTCTGAAAGTCCAAATGGGTCATATCTGATGACCATGAAAAGATGAAGAACTGTATTTTACACCAATTATTTACATGGATTGATAGGATTAATGGATCAGAAGTTAATAAACATTAGGTCTTTAAAGGTTCAAAACATTAAAAACAACACAACAACAAACAACAGAGGGTTTTATCTGATCTGGTCAAGTATATGATTCACATGCACAAACTGAGAACAAACACATACGCACCGAGCTATGAATTAGTCAGTGGTTTGAAGTGAAATCAGGGAAATTTCACCAAAATGTCCATGTGCTGCTCTCAGCGTTAGATACGACCCAGAGAGGATGTTTACTCATACAGACTGAAAGAGGATCCGAAGCACAATCTATAACATTTGTCAGATTTAGTCTTTAGTTTCAGATATAATTTTGCACGTATTCGAGAAAAAAAGTGAAATGAGACTTATATGTAAAAGGTTAAGCTGTAAATAAAGCTGACTTATCATGTTTAGTTCTTACGTTTCCATTTATTTCTTATGAGACCATGCGGGTTCTAATAACGACGCCTTTAGAACGGCTGTCTCAGTTTCTTCCAGGTTCCACATTCAGCCCAGTTTGATCTCAAATAGGCCAGACCAGTAAAATAATAACATAATAAACTATAAATAGTGACAGCTCCAACGTTTTCTCTCCTTATTTTACTGCAAAAAACCCCATTAAATTATGCAAATCTTGACATTTACAAACTATCCTTTGAAAAAAATGTGAATAACCTGAACAAATATGAACAACTTGAAATGTCTAAAGAAAAATAAGTGCAATTTTATCAATATTCCGTCTGTTATTCAATATTTTATGTGTTCATAGATCCACCGTGATCTGTAACATGTAATGCACATGTGTAAATGATAAACTGAGGCAGAATATTGTTGAAATTACACTTATTTTTCTTAAGACATTTCAAGTTGTTCATATTTGTTCATGTTATTCACATTTTTTGAAGGATAGTTTGTAGATGCAAATATTTTCATAATGTAATTTAACTGTTTTTACTCTAAAACATAGAAAAGTTTGGAGTTGACATTATTTAATAAATAACATAATAACACAATAATCTATAAATAATATCTATAGATTATTATGTTATTAATGTACTGGTTTTACTGGTTATGGCTTTTTATGTGACTGTAACTCATAACTTGTTTTGTTTTGTTTGTTTTCTGCCTGTTTTTGCTGTCGTCATTGGAAATGAGAACTGGTTATCAACTGACCTACCTGGTTGAATAAATGTTAAAGAAAGAAAGAAAGAAACAAACAAACAAAAATAAATAAATACATACATACATACATACATACATATACACACACACACATAAACAAACAAACAAACAAACAAACAAACAAACCAATAAATAAACAAATTAACACACACATAAACAAACACATACATACATAAACAAATAACTACACATATACATACACAAATAAACAAACAAATAAACATACATACATACATACATACATACATACATACATACATACATACATACATACATACACAAATAAACACACAAACAAACTAAAAGCAAATAAATAACCAAATAAGTACACACATACACAAACAAACACATACATAAACAAACAAACAAAAAGCAAATGAATAAATAAATGCACACATACACAAATAAACAAACACATACATACATAAGCAAACAAATGCAAACAAATAACTACACATATACATACAAAGATAAATAAACACACACATACATACATACATAAACAAATAAAAACACACACACATATATAAACAAACTAAAAAGAAACAAAAAGCCAAATAAATACACACATAGACAAACAAACAAGCACATACATAAACAAACAAACAAAAAGCAAATGAATAAATAAATGCACACATACACAAATAAACAAACACATACATACATAAGCAAACAAATGCAAACAAATAACTACACATATACATACACAGATAAATAAACACACACATACATACACAAACAAAAACACACACACATATATAAACAAACTAAAAAGAAGTAAAAAGCCAAATAAATACACACATAGACAAACAAACATATACATAAACAAACAAAAAAGCAAATAAATACATAAATACATACATACATACATACACACATACATACATACATACATACATACACACACACACACACACACACACACACACACACACACACACACACACACACACACACACACACACACACACACACACACACACACACACACAAACAAACAAACAAACAAATAAATAAATAAATGTGGCCCCTGAACTCAAACACCTTCTCCATCACTGTTCGTTAAAACTGTATCTTCAGTGTCATCGTTTCATTTCCCATACTCCTCCCATGGACCAGATTAGACGCTTTGTCGGGTTGGTTTTGGTCCTCGGGCCACGTGTTTGACACCCCTGTGGTAGTGAGTTAAATCTGACCTTCTGCTTTGATCCTGGTCCTGGTCCTGATCCTGACCCTGGTCCTGAACCGTGTCTGCCTTCATTTCCAACAGTGAGGATGTTAAGATGCCCATCCACGCCTTCACTCCCATCTTCCTCTGCCTCTTATCCATGTGGAGAATCCTGACGCCGGCCTCCTGTCATCCACACCTCAGCCCGTGTCAGATGGTGAGAAACACTAAGAAAACTCACAAACCATACATTTAGAATCACTGAACTGCTTTAACACGATTACAGTCGACAGATATACAGGGGTTGGACAAAATAATGGAAACACCTAACATTGTGGCATCATAGAAGGTGTTTCCATTATTTTGTCCAACCCCTGTATTTACAGGTCACTCCTTAGTTCGTATAAAAGATGAACTCCATGTATAAACTCTTCTTCTGCAGTAAAACACACATCTGTATAAAATGTAAATTATGTTTATAAATATATCCACAGTACGTCTAAACCAGGTAAGTGGTTAAATAAGAATAAAAAATAAGGAAAACTGCACCTACATGTATTTACTGTATATGTAATAAGTATATAAAATGTATGTATTAATAATATACAAGTGCTTGGAGTTAATTTTATATATATATATATATATATATATATATATATATATATATATATATACATATATATATATATCACTTTTTGAAAGAGTAGATCTTAAGGAAAATTCATGTTTTCTCATGTAAAGGATAAATTTATCCATAATACTACTACTATTACTATTATTTCTACTACTACTACTAATAATAATAACAATAAAAAGACATTTTATGCTAAGGCACCATAACAGAATTAGATAATCAATCAGTCAATCAATCAATCAATCAATAACAACAATAACAACAATAACAATAATAATACATTTTATGCTAAGGCACGGTCACAGAATTCGATCATTAATAAAATAATTCAACAACATCAATAATATGCACATAATATACAAGATGATACATTAATAAAACAAAAGAAGAATAAATATAATAAATAAAAGAAAAGCAGAGTTATGTACTAAGTGGATTATATTGGATAAATGCATAAGTTTAAGAAATGTTTTAAGAATGTCAATAATATTTACTTTTCCATGTTTTTTTTACTGTTCGGTGTTTATTTGCGGAAATTTTTCAGACTTCCATGTTATAAATGACAAGATTTATATGTAGTGAACAATATTTACAGTTTAATTAATTTTTTTTTATTATTATTAAATGAACATTATTCTCCTTCATGCTCATTGATAAATTAAGAAAAGTGTAAAATATTGTTCATTTCTAAGTTCATCTGCTGGTCTGTAGATGTGTCCTGCTTCTCTAACTGTTTATTTTTCATCTTTATACATCAGTGGTGGATCGAAATTTTACATGAATGAAGAATAGGAATCAATATACTGTATGTAAATATATGTAAATTCAGCAAAAAATACTATTAATTGCTGTATTTTGCCTTGTATTAATATAGTAACAAAGTGTTCTTAATGCAAAACAGGAACAAAACTAATGCTGAAATACAATAAAACTGTGCAGATCTTAGAAATTAACAGTATTAAGAGCAAGACGGACATATTCTACTACATGTAAATGTTCTGTTCTGTAAAAACACAAGAAACTGGCTGTAAGATGAAGCGTGGAAGACACTATTTTTATGTTGACTTATATTACATTTGGTCAAATTATTGTTTGTTGTTATTGGTTTATTATCATTCTAATGAGCACAAACTATACAGGGTGGGGAAGCAAAATTTACAATGAACATTTAGTTGTTTTTTCTCAGCAGGCACTACGTCAGTTGTTTTGAAACCAAACATATATTGATGTCATAATCATACCTAACACTATTATCCATACCTTTTCAGAAACTTTTGCCCATATGAGTAATCAGGAAAGCAAACGTCAAAGAGTGTGTGATTTGCTGAATGCACTCGTCACACCAAAGGAGATTTCAAAAATGGCTGGAGTGTCCATAAAGACTGTTTATAATGGAAAGAAGAGAATGACTATGAGCAAAACTATTACGAGAAAGTCTGGAAGATACTATTAAAGAAGAATGGGAGAAGTTGTCACCCCAATATTTGAGGAACACTTGTGCAAGTTTCAGGAAGCGTGTGAAGGCAGTTATTGAGAAAGAAGGAGGACACATAGAATAAAAACATTTTCTATTATGTACATTTTCTTGTGGCAAATAAATTCTAATGACTTTCAATAAACTAATCGGTCATACACTGTCTTTCAATCCCTGCCTCAAAATATTGTAAATTTTGCTTCCCCACCCTGTATACGCACTAAGATTCAAGTTTAGTTTAGTTTAGTTTGCACTGATAAAAGAAAAAAGAAAGATAAAAGAAAACCAACATGGTACAGGAAGTTCAAAAGGTTTATCTGATGCTTCCACCTCAAGAAAAGAAGAAGAAAAACATTTATATGAAACAAATAACATACAAAACACATAAGGTTAATATGCATGGTTTTAACAATAAAGAGAACTTAGCATACCTGCATATATATATATATATATATATATATATATATATATATATATATGTATATATATATATATAGACAATGATTTAAGACAGAAAGTTTGCAGTAATTAAAGGGCTCATATTTCTCTAAACCCACTTTTATTAGCCTTTGCTTCATTTATTTGTGTATTTGGACCCTAATAGTTCATACAGTTTGAATTTGAACCCTCCAGGTGTTGCAAAACTATCTTTATATTCATTCCAGTGAAAATCAAGTGGATTTCTACAACTTGTTTTAATTCCGCCTTAACCCGTAAAGACCTAAACATCCACCATCGACCAAAACCATCTACTGAACTAAACTGTTTAATACCTGTTGATCCATTAATCCTATCAATACATGTAAATAATTGGTGTAAAATACAGTTTGTCATCTTTTCATAGTCATCAGATGTGACCCATTTGGACGTTCAGAGGCTCCGTAGTTACCGTGGAAACACCGTCACCTTCTACAACACTGATTCACCAGTAAAACCCATGGAGTTGGATCAATGACAGCCATTACAGACACTAGTTTTATGTTCAGTTAACCCTTTCATGCATGAATTATGATAGCCTTAATAAAGATCTTTTTTTCGTGACTGTTTCTGTTCCTCTAGGCATTAAAATAACAATGCGATTGACTTTTTTTTTTAACCTGTTTTTCATGGAGATGCAAAAACGTCCATTCAGCTGGACACCATGCATTTAATTTTTGAAGCGAAGAAACGTCTTTACTGACAGACTGTGTGAAAACTATGACATAAAAACATTTTTAATACAGCTAATCTGATGTTTTCTCACATTTTAACACACCCTAATACTGGTCATTACTCACTCCATGGAGATAATATGCAAAAAAAGAAAGCTTTTTTGTTTAACCCATAAAAACCCAGTGCTACTTTTGTCATCATTTCATTTAAAAAAAAACCCTGTTAATTACAGTCTAATAATAACAACAAGCAACTGATTTACACTCAAACATATAAGTGCAGATGAAGTTTATGAAGAAGAGCAAAGTCACAGTAATTATATGAACTATAATGTATGGGATGATGCATGAGCGTCCATTGTGTTGGCAGATATGGAACTAAAATAACAAAATCCATGAATAGAACAGCTGTAAAATAGCTGTCCACTGTAGTGAAGTTATATTTGAGTGAAAAGTCATTCTTCTTCAGTTTTCTCTGTTTTTTGGTATAATAACATTGGGTTACAAAAAAATGTTTTTTGCAAGTTGTCTAGGTTTTTTCAACTGAATTAGGACCATTTTGCACCACTAAATTTAAAAATAACATCTGTTTTTCTCAATCAGGTCAGGTTTTTTTGCTAATTTGATTTTGAAAAATGTGATTTTCTCACAAAATTGATTACATTTTTGTGACTTTATCAGTTGATTTTTTATATAGTTCTCACCCAAAATAGGTTTTAAGAGAAAAAAAAATCATTTGATCACTTGATTCCTGTTAGGTACAATGGTGTATTCACCGCAGATGTAGCAGAATACGTCAGGCTTATTTTTGCAAGATCTTCTAGTTGAAGCCATTTCATTCACCTGTAATATTAAAAAAAACATGAATCATAAATTGGCAAAAGTAAAATCTTCAGAACTCGTTTATTGCAAGAAATATGAAAGACTTTTGTATCATTTGATGTGAAAATGCCCATAAATGTAAGCAAAAATGTTAAAAAGCCAATATGTAGCATAGTTCAGAAAGTTGACCTGATTGAGCAAAATTAATGTTATTTTGGATTCAGCACCAAAATGATCCTAAATCAGCTCAAAAAACTTAAACAATAAATTTGTTGTTGACCAGTGTAATCCTTAAATTTAATCTGAGCTTTTATGAACATCAACATGATCAGCAAATTCAATATTTGAAAGTACGTGATTTTTGGAAAAATGCAAAATACAGAGGATTATTTAATAATAAATGGTGACTTATCCCTCAAGATATATTAAATATAAAGAAAAAAATAGTTTGGGAAGTACTACAAAAGTAGCGCTGGGGCTTTATGGGTTAATTTGTTACATCTGTAACTAATTACATCATAACATTTGCACATATAAGGTCAAAACTTCTAACGAACTTTTCTCAGAGTACGACATAATTGATTGTCAGCAGCAGTGGTTGTAGTAAAAACTGAAAATATGTCCAAACTTGGAGCTGATTACCTAAAATGTTCAGTTGTTGGTTGAACAGGACAGAGCAGCACAGCTAACAACCTGGAGGGGGCGGGGCCTGAAGTGGCTCGTGTGCATTTAAAGGGCCAGCGCTCCAAACCACCTTTCTGGTGTCATTACTCAGAAATAGGGTTGAAGATGGACCTGTGGAGTTGAATTAACCCTTTCATGCATACTGGTCACTACAGTGGACAGCTACTCAAAGCTGTTCTCTTGTATATTCATGGATTTTGTTGTTTTAGTTCCATATCAGCTGACAAAGTGGATGCTCATGCATCATCACTGCAATTCATACCAGTACTGTAAATTTGCTGTCCTTGATAAACCTCATCTGCAGTAACATGTCTGAGGGTAAATTAATTGCTTGTTATTGTTATTAGACTGTAATTAACCCTTTCATGCATACTGGTCACCACAGTGGACAGTTGTTCTCCAGCTGTTCTCTTGCATATTCGTGGATTTTGTTGTTTTAGTTCCATATCAGCCAACACAGTGGACGCTTATGCACCATCCCATAATATAATACACTGCAATTCATACCATTACTGTAATTTTGCTGTTCTTGATAAACCTGATCTGCAGCAACATGTTTTAGTGTAAATCAGTTGCTAATTGTTATTAGACTATAATTAACAGTTTTCTTACACATTTTTTTTCTTTTTTGCATATTATCTCCATGAAGTGAGTAATAACTAGTTTTAGAGTATGTTAAAATATGAGAAAACATCAGATTAGCTGCAATAAAAATGTTTATATTTGATAGTTGTCACACAGTATATCACTTTCTGATATACATGTTTCTTTGCTTCATGGTTTTTGTAACTCCATGAAAAATAGGTTCATTAAAAAAATTTCAATCGCATTGTTTTTGTCATACTTAAAGAGGAATAAAAACACTCAGGAAAAAATTCTTGATTAAGGTTGTCATAATTCATGCATGAAAGGGTTAACATATTGCATATTATCTTCATAAAGTGAGTAATCGCTAGTATTAGAGTATGTTAAAATGTGAGAAAACATCAAATTAGCAGCATTAAAGATGTTCTTATCTCATATTTCACACAGTATATCATTAAATACATGTTTCTTTGCTTCAAAAATTAAACACATGGTGTCCAGCTGAGTGGACATTTTTGCCATTCCACGAAAAATAGGTTCATAAAAAAACTTTCGATCTCATTGTTTTTTTAATGCCTAAAGTGGAATAAAAAAAACACTCAGAGAAAAAAATCTTGATAAAGGCTCTCATAATTCATACATGAAAGGGTTAATGAAGAATTCAGACCCAAGCAAAGCATTTATAGTTTATGTAGACCACAGGGAAATGTTGGAAAATGAAGAATTCCATTCAAAAAAAGCAAAATATCACTCCTTTAAATCATCTTTTAAGCGTGTTTTAAAACTTTTAAGAGTTAAACAGAAAAGTTGTTCCATAACTTGACACCTTTAAATCTTATAAATCTTACTCAATCTGGAAATATGGAAAGTTAAGGGTTAAAGGTACAAATGGCTGTATTTTAAACCTGGATTTTTTTTTTTAAGGATAACTTTCATTAAAAAAGTCAGGGGACTTTAATATTTGTTATTTCTCGACAGTCTCGGGTACATTTGAACTGTTAGTGGTTGTAGTAAATATCAGGAAAATGGCAAAATCAGCACAAATGGTGTTGAATGGACACTAAAAAAGTCTGGAGGGAGCATTTGTGGGATCATCATAAATAGTTTGTTTTAAGTCCGAATATAAACTGTAATTTTAACATGTGCAGAAAGAGCGGAGAATGTTATTTCCCGTATCTTTCAGACAGTGATTGGAGTTTTTCAATGTTAAACCAACATTTTACTCAAGTATTTTCTCGTGTCTCGTGTCTTTCAACATAATGCAATGTGAGCAGATCCTACATTAAAGGAAGCAGATGTGAACTCGGAAAGAAGTGACAGCAGACATGTGATTTGAGTTCTGATTCTTGCAAAATAATCAAATGACAAAGAGCACTGATGGAGAGTGTACCGAGTCACGGTGGACGAAAGGTTACGATTGCAGAATGGAAGCTTCACAACAGCTCTACTGATCTGAAATCCCAAACTTTTGACCCTCATTCTGCTTTCCCTTCTCTCTGTAGATACAGAAAACAGCTGTGTGCAACGATGGGAAGCTCCGCTCAGTGCCTTCAGTTCTGCCGGACGACATCGAGGAGCTTCAACTCAACTCCAACCACATCCAAACACTAAAAAGCGACTCCCTGCTCTATTATCCTTCATTAAAAACCCTCAACCTCGCCTGCAATGGTCTGGAGACGATAGAAGCGAACACTTTCCAAGAGTCAAAGCTCCTCCAGCGGCTCACTTTAGCAAATAATAACCTCCACATTGGCTTCCACGAGTCCAGCCAGGCATTAAGACAGATACCTGGGCTAAAAGCTCTGGATCTCTCCGAGAATAAGCTTGAGGATGAAATGGCCGCTGCTCTCCTCCAGAACCTGACGTCGCTGGAGTACCTCAACCTTTCCGGAAACCTCTTGCAAAGACTGGATGAGACCTCGTTCAGCGACCTCCATCAGCTGAAGGAACTGGACCTTCAGAGGAACATCATGTTTGAGATAGACGGAGCCTTTGACAGCAATCCGAAGCTCCAGCGCCTCAACTTGGCCTTCAACTACCTGCCCTGCCTGAGAGACTTCCACATGACCCAGCTGGTGGTGCTCAACGCCAGCTACAACTCCATCGAGTGGTTCATATCCAGGCAAGAGCTCAACGACACTTTCCAGCTCCAGACGCTTGACTTGTCCCACAACAGACTGCTGTTCTTTCCTTTCTTGCCTGACCGGAGTCACCTGCAGTACCTCTACCTGTCCCATAACAGGGTAAGCTTCTACGAACACCTGGCCAACAACGCCACGTTCCCCAACGTGACCTCCACCGTCGTGTTCTACAACATGAAAAAGTACGCGCCCAACGTGACGGCTCAACTGTGGGACGAGAGTCTCCACGGGGACATTTCCTCTCTGGAGATTTTAGATCTGAAAGGAAACCAGGTGAAGTACTTCCCACAAGGATTCATCCAAAAAATGCCGGTCCTGTCCAGACTTCGACTGTGCACCAACTGTCTGGAAACCTTGAACCTCACCTCAGAAAAGTTCTCTGGAAGTTTGTATGAGCTGGACATTAGCAACAACAGGCTGAACCAGATTGTGGCAGATGAAGAGACACTGGCCACTCTGGGGAACCTGACATACCTTAACCTTAGCCTGAATGATCTTCAGGTGTTTCCTTCTGGATTATTTTCACCATTACCAAGCCTCAGATCAGTGGATCTCAGCTACAACAGCATTGATATTTGCTTTTCAGAGGACGATAAGTCCAGTACAGACACTGCTTCAGCTTGTGTGGACTGGAAAGACGTCGTATCCCTGCGTCAGCTTTACCTTAAAGGATGCAACATTAAAAGAATTCCAAATTCTGCCTTCACTGGTTTGTCTTTAACACACTTGGAGTTGTCCGACAACCCTGGAATCAAGGTCCAACATTCGATACAAAGTCTGAGCAGAACTTTGCAATATCTCGGTTTAGCAAACACACAAATACAAGACTTCGACTTCTCTGATTTCCACAGTCTGAAGTCTGTAAACATCTCAAGAAACTCCCTTTACCACCTCCCACATTCACTGCTTAATATTGACCTGAAAAGCCTCGACTTGAGGGACAACAAACTGTCCACGATACTGTCGAGTCATGCCGACGCTCTGGCCCCGAAACTCCAGACGCTCCTCGTGACGGGGAATCCGTTCAACTGCTGCCAAACAGAATGGTTCAGGACATTCGAAGCAGCAAAGACGGTCAATATAGTCGGAAAGTCAGACATTGAATGTCAAGATCTGCTGCAGACAACGCACCGAGTCGAGCACTTCCACTCATTCTGGTGTTTGGAGGAGGGAGGGGAGTCTTTACTTTGGTACATCCTTCTATTTGTACCGATCGGTCTGTTTTTTGTTGGGTTTTCAATCGTTGCTCTCCTCACCATCGAACCACAACTTTTACAGAAATCAATTAAGAAGAAGTGTTTGAAGCCTACATCATACTGATACTTTATAAACCAGGGCTGTTAAAATCATTCTAGTTCAGGGCAATGTTCAACCCAATATGATCTAAAGTCAGCCAGACCAGTAAAATAAAAACATAACCTTGAAATAATGTCACATTTTTGACAATATTCTGCCTGTTACTAAAGGCTTGCGTAACAATGTGTGTAATTCATATGTATAAATGATAAGTTGAGGCGTAATATTGTTAAAATTGCACTTATTTTTCTCATGAAATTTCATTTTTTTCAGGTTATTCACAGCTTTTTTTTTTTTATCAATTTTTTAAAATTTATTTTCATTGAGCATCTCCAAAAGTACAATACAAAAAAAAAAAGAAATTCACATTTTATGATACAAGATTTTGTGACACAAAGTGTAACCCCCCCCCCCCCCCCCCCCCCCCCCCGAACCGATGGTGACCCCCATACCAACCCAACCTGGATCTCAAAATGCAAAAACCACTAATAAAAACAAATACAAGCATATAGATGAAAATGAATATAATTTACAGATATAAACAGATAATTGATCGGTATAGCCATTGACAATTATGTTGCACTCCTTCTTTAACCATAATGTGAACACCATCCCACATACGAAGGGTTTTTTGATTGGCTGCATGCATCCGGCCCACTGACCTCTCCATCATAACTATATCTAGAATATAACTGGTCATTCACAGCTTTTTTTGTGAAAGGACAGTTTGCAAATGTAAATATTTTCCAAATTTTATATATATATATATATATATATATATATATATAATTTTTTTTTTTTTGCACTAAAAACAGCCTGACCAGTAAAATAAGAACACAATAACCTACAAATAATGTCAACTCTAAACTCTATGTTTTAGGGTGAAAAAAGTAAAAGTGCATGACGAAAATATTTGAACTGACAAACTATTCTTAAAAATGTGAAAACCATGAACAACTTGAAATATCTTAAGAAAAATAAATGCAATTTTAACAACATTCTGCCTCAGTTTATCATTTACACATGTACATTACATTTTACAGATCACAGTGGATCTACAAATATAAAACTATCTAGTAACAGACAGAACATTGTTAAAATTCCATTTATTTTTCTCAAGACGCTTCAGGTTGTTCATATTTATTCAGGTTATTCACATTTTTTGAACAGATAGTTTGTTATTGTAAAGATTTCCATGTAATTTTAGTCTTTTTTTTTGTTTTATCAACATTTTTTTTTTTAATTGAAAAAGCACATCCAGTTTACAATAAAGTGTTAAGATTGACAAACCTTTAGTTTTTTCTGTTTTTAACACTTTAACAATATCAACTAAAGCAGTGGTTCCCAATCTTTTTTAGGCTCGTGACCCTATTTTAACATCACAAATTTCTGGCGACCCCAGACATTTTTTTGCTAAAATATATTATTTTTTTTTTATCATGTAATAGTTTGCTATGCCATGTTGCAAATAAATGTTAATTTCAGATGACATTTAATCTATATAATGTATATTATTCTGGACGGAGGCAGTAAAACCAGGTGTAGATTACTGCACAAAGTGAGAATTTAATTTTCCTTGGTCAGGATATGTACAGTCAGTCCAGCTTGTATTTACAAGGCTGACAATTAATACTGAACAAACAAGAACTCAAACTATGAATTATGAAAGAGCTGCAGCATCTGAAACTGACCACAATGAACATTTGACAGATAAACAGAACCACAGTGCTGCAGTTTCACACTCACAGTTTGTCAAGTCTTTTATGTCACCATAGATTTTTTTATAGTAAGATTTTATTTTTATCAGTTACTAGAAATTTCAGGTGACCCCATTTGAATTTCAGGCGACCCCACGTGGGGTTCTGACCCAGAGGTTGAAAAACACAGTTATAGGTTATTATGATGGTATTTTAATGGTCTGACCCACTTTAGATCATATTGGTCTGTATGTGGAATCTGAACTAAAATAACTACACCAAACTGGAAGAAAAATCCAAGGTGCTCTCTTTAAACATTAAAATGCCTTTATTCACATGGCACGGTCATATCTAGACCCAAAAAAATACTTCAACACATTTCGGCTTCAAGCCTTCATCAGGAAGTCGAACGGTCTAGATATGACTGTGCATGTGAATAAAGGCATTTGAATGTTTAAACAGAGTGCCTTGGATTTGTCTTCCAGTTTGATATCTACTTTTTGAATCCCTTTTGCCCAAATCGATCCTCGAACAAACTCTTTTTTGGTCCAAGACGCATTCCTTCCCATGAATTTTTTAAAATAATTATACTTTTCTTTTTTTCAGACAAGGTATAGTTACCTCCAGCAAGAAGGTTATGTTTTTGGTTGGCATTGGTATGTCTGTTTGTCTGTCCGTGTGCAAGATAACTAAAAAAGTTATGAATGGATTTGGATGAAAATTTCAGGAAATGTTGATACCGGCACAAGTAACAAATGATAAAATTTTGGTGGTGATGCGGGCGGGGGGGGGGGTTACTGATCTGCACTGATGTTACCTTGTCTGAACAAAAGAAAAAAAGAAAAGTATAATTACATTAACAGAAGACAAAATGAACGTCATTAGCCTTGAACTAAAATAACTTTAACATCCTTGATTGTTAATGTCTTCAGTGGAATTTTTCCGTTTTCACAGATTCATCCCACGGCCGGATCAGAATGGGCTGGTTTTGTTTATATTAACACCTCTGTTTAAAAAAAAAAAAGAAAAAAAAAAAAACACTGTACACTTTATTTCTCTGAGAAATGTGACTTCATATTAAAACCTGCTGCCATTAACTTGATAAATGTCATCATTAACCTTCAGCGTCTGTGTCCCATTGTTGTGGTTTGTTCATTCAGGTGTGGTGTGAATCCCAGAGGCCTGATGTAAAACTGTGGCTGCATCTTTGTGGGACTCGCTGTGGGTGTATATGTGTGTGTGTGTGTGTGTGTGAACATATGCAGAAGTAGTGTGATGCAAGCTGTTGCTATAAGCAGCAGAGGAAACATGAAATTTCCTGTTTTGCTAAGATGTGCAGCAACTGCCCAGTTCTGTATCTGAAAGGGGGAGGGGTTTGTGGTTTCCTTCCTATCTGTCAAATGCAGATGCAGCATCGACGTGAAATTCCACTCCATACTTTTTTTACTTTAACTTTATTGCATTACATACATGACACAACACTGACACTCCATTGTCTTACTTGTGGGTGTGTGCATATGTGTGTGTGCGTGTTGGCAGATGCAGCTTTGCCGGGTGCAGGAGGCCTAACCAGAAAGTAACCAAAATACCGCTGTGGTGATGCTCAGGGTCATAGTGGTTGGAGCATAAAAAGAGAAAGCAGATAGACGCACTGAGAGCATGAATTACAATATTTAAAACATCCCGCTTGATTTGTAACGTCAAAACGGAGACAATTTAACCCTTAAAGACCCAAACATCCGCCTGCAGCCAAAACCATCTACTGATCTAAAATATTTAATAACTACTGATCCATTAATCCCATCAATACATGTAAATAATTGGTGTAAAATGTAGTTTTTGTCTTTTCACGGTCATCAGATATGACCCATTTGGACGTTCAGAGGCTCCGTAGTTACCGTGGAAACACCGTCATCTTCTACAACATTAATTCACCAGTAAAACCCATGGAGTTGGATCAACGACAGCCATTACAGACACTGGTTTTATGATTTTCCAGATCTATTGTCTAAAAATCAGTTCTTAAATCTCACTGAATTATGGTGATTATGTCTAATTTTAAGTGATATGACATATTTGGACTAGAAATAAGAGAAATACACTTTGTAAGATTTGGATTTTTGCAGTGCATCTACTGTTGATTTTTGAAGCCGATATTTAAGGTCAAGTTTTGTTTTGTTTTTTTTTTTAAAGCACATTGACCGTAAAATGCAATTGAAACACATTTTTATGCAGCAAATAAATGAAATTATTAATACATGTACACATTGTACTCTTTTAACATTAACTGAACGTCAAGTGCTGCCCACACAGGTGCCTGATCAAATATTTAAAACATTTTTACTACTGATCAAATATCGTCTTCCAAAATAAATAAATAAATAAATAAATAAGGCCCATGGCTGATTCATTAATTTTTTTTTCTCAATATCGGCCGATATCAATGACTTTTTAACATTAAATACTCATCTTGGATGGGAACAGCATGATGCAACACTTTTTCAGATACATTTTTATTTTTTTCTATGCAATGTCATCTGCAGTAGACAGTTTTTTTTTTGTTTTTTTTTTTAAGTAAAGCTGTGGAACGCTTGTCTCAGAGGACAAAAATGCATTGTTGTGTCTCTGGAGGATTTATTGGTCTACTTCTATAATAAATGGAAATAAATCGCTTACAAAAGGTTAAATAAAAAGAAAATTCATTTGGGAACTGACACAACAGCAGCTCTGGGTCTTTATGGGTTAAAACAAAAACTTGATAAGCGTTCGATAAGTATCCTTGTGATGTGACATTTCTGGACTCAGTATCTTTCGGCGCCATCGAGCTGCGAACAGTTAACAGTTATCAGAGAAAGGAGCAGTTTCATGTTGGTATCTGAGCTCAGATGCAAAAAAGTGCAGTTTTTTTTTCTTCGAACTCAGGAAATGATTCAAACGTGAGAAAACTGTAAATGACCCGAATAAACATGAAGGTTGAACCAAACCCATTTCGTTCAGTTCCACATTCAGCCTACTCTGACCTGAAGTGGGTCAGACTAGAAAATAATAACCTAACCTCGAAATAAAGTTAACGACGAATGTTTCGTTCTGTTTGGTTAATTTGGGACAGAGGATGAGCATGTGCATGACGGCCTTTTCTGCTGCTCGACGCTGTTGAGCAACAGGGATCTGATGTGATGATTCAGCAAAATCCAGCAGGAGTCCAATGAAATGGGCCTGTGGTCACCATGGCAACCAGAGACGGATGGATCGTGGAGAAACTCCTGATCTGACCCCCGAAACCCCTGAAGCCCCTGATCTGACCCCCGAAACCCCTGATCTGACCCCCGAAACCCCTGATCTGACCCCCGAAACCCCTGAAGCCCCTGATCTGACCCCTGAAGTCCCCTAAAGCCCCTGATCTGACCCCTGAAGGCCCTGAAGGCCCTGATCTGACCCCTGAAGGCCCTGATCTGACCCCTGAAGGCCCTGATCTGACCCCCAAAAATGACCCCTGAAGCCCCTGAAGGCCCTGATCTGACCCCTGAAACCTCTGTAGCCCCTGATCTGACCCCTAAAGCCACTGATCTGACCCCCGAAACCCCTAAAGCCCCTGATCTGACCCCTGAAACCTCTGTAGCCCCTGATCTGACCCCCAAAACCCCTAAACCCCGTGATCTGACCCCCAAAACCCCTAAAGCCCCTGATTTGACCCCCGGAACCCCTAAAGCCCCTGATCTGACCCCTGAAACCTCTATAGCCCCTGATCTGACCCCCAAAACCCCTGAAGCCCCTGATCTGACCCCTGAAACCTCTGTAGCCCCTGATCTGACCCCTGAAACCTCTGTAGCCCCTGATCTGACCCCCAAAACCCCTAAAGCCCCTGATCTGACCCCTGAAACCTCTGTAGCCCCTAATCTGACCACTAAAGCCCCTGATCTGATCCCTGAAGCAACCCCTGAAGCCCCTAAAGCCCCTGATCTGACCCCTGAAACATCTGTAGACCCTGATCTGACCCCTGAAGCCCCCGATCTGACCACCAAAGGCCCTGATCTGACCCCTAAAGCCTGTAAAGCCCCTGATCTGACCCCAAAAGCCCCTGAATTGACCCCCGAAACCTCTAAAGCACCTGATCTGACACCCAAAGCCCCTAAAGCACCTGATCTGACCCCCTAAGCCCCTGATCTGACCCCCCAAAACCCCTAAAGCACCTGATCTGACACCCAAAGCCCCTAAAGCACCTGATCTGACCCCCTAAGCCCCTGATCTGACCCCCCAAAACCCCTAAAGCACCTGATCTGACACCCAAAGCCCCTAAAGCACCTGATCTGACCCCCTAAGCCCCTGATCTGACCCCCCAAAACCTCTAAAGCACCTGATCTGACACCCAAAGCCCCTAAAGCACCTGATCTGACCCCCTAAGCCCCTGATCTGACCCCCCAAAACCCCTAAAGCACCTGATCTGACCCCATATCACCTGATCTGACCCCTGAAGCCCCCATAGCCCCCGATCTGGCCCCTAAAGTCCCTAATCTGACCACCAAAGCACCTAAAGCCCCTGATCTCACCCCTGAAGACCCTAATCTAAAAACCGAAGCCCCTAAAGGCCCTGATCTGACGCCTGAAGCCTCTGATCTGACCCCTGAAACCCCCAAAGTCCCTGATCTGACCACTGAAGGCCTTGATCTGACCACTGAAGCCTCTGATTAGACCTCTAAAGCCCCTGATCTCACCCCCGAAGCCCCTGATCTCACCCCTAAATCCCCTGATCCGATCCCTGAATCCAATGAAGACGTACATGTAATGATTCTAAGTCATGCTGCTACAGCTGATGTGCTTTGCAGAGCGGCTCAGCTGTGGTTATAGGATCTGAACCTGAGGTGAGTTACACAACACTTCACACACCACAATCTGTGGTGTCTGAACTATTGTAGTTGTTTCCCTCAAGTAATTATCAGGGTATTCGCACACGTACAGTAAATGCAAATGTGAGTAGGGAAGTGAAATTCAGCCTCAAGTGTTTAAATGACTTATTTAACCAGTTGAGGCAGATGTGAAGATCCTTTAGTGAAGTTAAAGTATGAGTACGGCAATGTAAAAAATACTACAAGTTAAGGTTGTGCACAAAAAACCTTGTTAAAGATCTGTTTTTCAGTTTTGGACTTCTGCTCTGACTTGTGATTTTTGGCGACGTATTAAATGATCTTTCATGGTCATCAGATATGACTTATTTGGACGTATGTATTTAGTGAGTATTAAAGTTAATTTTCCCCCAGATCTAAACTGTTTAATAACTTCTGATCCATTAATCCTATCAAAACATAAATAATTGATGTAAAATGCAGTTTGTCGTCTTTTCATGGTCATCAGATTTGACCCATTTGGACGTTCAGAGGCTCCGTAGTTACCATGGAAACACCGTCATCTTCTACAACATTGATTTACCAGTAAAACCCATGGAGTTGGATCAATGACAGTGGATGGAAATGCTTATTTTTGTGTTCAGTTATTGATATCTTTGCTAAAAAAGTCACGTTTTTGTTTTTAGTTTTCTTTGTTTAACATAATAATCTAAGTTTCCATGAACATCTACATGATCGGTGAATTAAATACAGGAAAACACATGAATTTCACTGAAAAAACGCAAAATACAGACGATAATAGTATAATAAATGGTGATAAATTATTTAAGAAAGGTTAAATAAAAAGGAAAATTCATTTGGAAATTGACACAAAAGTCACACTGGGTCTTTATGGGTTAAAGTCTGATTGGGTGGATAGGGAAAGGTAGTGTAGAGGCAGAGGATGGAGGAGTTTTACTGAGATTCAGAACCAGGATGGAACCCCTGAATGAAACCATTACGACTCGGAAACACCGTAAGAGGAAACAACTGGAGCTCATTAACACCACATAATCAGATACCGAAAATATTCTCATAAAGACCAGCTGAGGCATTAAACTGAGGACGATGATTTACTTTAATCCATAAAGACCCAAAAACATCCACCATCAACCAAACTACCTACTGATCGAAACTGTTTAATACCTGTTGATCCACTAATTCTATCAATACATGTAAATGATTGGTGTAAAATGCAGTTTGTCATCTTTTCATGGTCATCAGATATGACCCATTTGGATGTTCAGAGGCTCTGTAGTTGCCATGGAAACACTGTCATCTTCTACAACATTGATTCACCAGTAAAACCCATGGGGTTGGATCAATGACAGTGGATGGAGACACTTAATTTTATGTTCAGTTAATGATATTTTTGCTAAAAAAAAAAAAAAAATGCACTTTTTGTTTTGTTTTCTTTGTTTTTTTAACATAATATCCCTTAACTTTAATCTGAGTTTCCATGAGCATCTACATGATCAGTGAATTAAATCCAGGACAACGCAGGATTTTCACTGAAAAAACACAAAATACAGAGGATAATATTATAATAAATGGTGATAAATTATTTAAGAAAGGTTAAACACAGAGGAAAATTCATTTGGGAACTAACACAAAAGTTGCACTGGGTCTTTATGGGTTAAGAGTAAAATACTCGATGGGTCATTCTATGTGACATTAACTTATATGTATATTTTTTTTCTCTTTTTTATTGGATTGATAATTTCTTTCCTGCTACTTTTTATTTTAGTTGAATGGAGCAACTGTAACCCACAATAATTTCCCCCTGGGATCAATAAAGTGTTCTGATGTGAACTAAATCTACATGTTATTCCCTTATATATTTTATTTATTGAAATTACTTTTTTTTATCCACACTGTAAAAAACAAACAAACAAACAAACAAAAAAAACGGTATTATTCCAGAAGCAAGGGTGCCGAAAAAATACTGGAAAATAACAGAACCATCTCATAGCCAAATAACCATCTCATAAAAATACGGTAATTTTCTGTAATTAAAATACAGTTTTTTGCCCTAACTTTAAATGAGATTTTGCTTTTTTTTTTTTTTTTTTTTTTTTTACTTTGTAATGTTTAATAAAGAATATTTACATGTACTAAAACAATCAAATTACCTATGTATATATATATATATATATATATATATATATATATATATATATATATATATATATAAATTTCAATGAGACTAAGTTGTACAATCCACTGATAAAAACTGTATTTGGACAGTTTATCAGTGCTTATACATGTTATATATTCACAAAAATATATTTATTCAACATTTTTGTTGTGAAACCTCCCGTAATTACACAAGATATTTATCAATTAACTAACAAGTCTTGTTAAACTTACAGAACAAATACTTCTTTTATGGTTAATTGTCAGTAATTTTATCTCAAACTTTAAATTAACAGGTTAATCTCATAAATAGAAAAGAACTATTTGTGAAATTATGATACATTTGCAAATGTATTTTAACTGTATTTTTCTTGTTTTTCCTCTGCTGTACAGTGTCCTTAGGTTCTTTGAAATGTGCTTATAAATACAAAGTTTTATTATTATTATTATTATTATTATTATTATTATTATGTAGTTCAGAAGCATGATGCAGTTTTATTTATATTCATGTGTCTGTGCATTATACGTCAGATCTCTATAGAATATCATGAGTGGATCCGTCGCCCACTCACAGCTGACTGGAGGCGTTTTTTTGGTCTGAATGTGAGATAAATAAAACAGGAAATGAAGCAATAACAAAAGCACAGGAACCAGACATGATGCAGTGATAATGAGACGGTTCTACCTGTTAGCCTATGACCAGTCAGATCAGCATCACACTTGCGGTTTCAGCTCATATTTTCCTCCAGATTAGGTCTAAAACGGATGAAAAATGCATAAGGTCACAAGCTGGATTGATTGTGATTGATAAACCCTGGTGCAGAGGCATTAAATGTCAAAGTGTCAATGTGTGCGTGTTGTTGTTTTTTTTTTTTGCAGCAGCAGAAAACTGATGAAAGAGGAAGTGCTTTTTCTCAGGCACTTTATCTGATGTGAGAATGGGTAGAGGCTAGCTTTTAATCGTACATGAGGGGTATTTTAAGTCGCGTAAAGAGGGGTGAAAAAGTCTAAAATACATCCGAGAAAGTAACAAACAGGAAGGTGTTGAGTTAAATGCTGAATTGTGGCAGGTTAGACTCATATCTGATCACTTTTCTCCACCTCTGACCTTCCACCTATCTCATCTCTACTGAGTTTTTTCACTTTTTAAATATTACAAAACACATCATCTGATCCACTACAGCTGAAATCCAAAGGTCGCCAAGATCTGAGGGTACAAAAACACCGCCTCGACTGATTTTTTTAAGCCCCTTCTTTGTTGGTTTAGAGGCCGTTTGCGACACCCAACTTCCTCTTAACCCTTCCTGTTCTTATGACGGATAATGAGCGTGGCCTTTGCACTAAGTGGATGTTTTTGCTAAACCAGCAGAGCTAAAAATAGAATCGGAAATGGGAGTTTGATTCTGTGTCCTAGTGTCAAAACTGGTAGAAGTAGAAGCTTAGAATTGTGTTATGATCTGCAGATTTGTGGGTTTTTGATGCTGTTCAATGTAGATCGACTGCTGTGGAAGGAGAAGAAAGACAATAAAGTATTAATTGCATGAATAAAAAGTATAAATATTTGAATTATTCTTTAAAAATAAAAGTAAATCAACAAACTGGTGTAAAGATAAATCAGCTTAGTTCAGTTTTGAACACTGATTTTGCTCTAATAAATGGATAAAAACTGTGATTTAACCTCTCAAAACCACCCACTGGATGGTAAATATGTTTCTGTATGGATTCAAAGCAGGACATCAGTGAATATTTACCATCATCAGACACATTTTGTTGACTTTTCTGCCGCCTAGTGGTCAAACAACAAAGTACAGCCCAATAGTAGTGGTTCTTCAGATGCACTTTTAGATTAAGTCAAACAGGTTCGTGGAATGTTAATGAAAACTTTTTAATTTTTAACCCTTCAAAACCAAAAACACCCCAACCTCTTTTCAAAAACATTCAATAACTTTTCAGCCATTTATCTTGTTCATATTCTCTAAAAAGTCAACTAACACAGAGTTCTGACCTCACCTGTGGTAACACATATGTTGTATTTGCACAATCGGAGGCTTCATAGTGAATGCTCTGCAGAGTTAATGCAACATAATTTCTTAATTTTAGCTGTTAAATTTCCTTAATGTTTGTTTTTTAACCCTTTCATGCATGAATTATGAGAACCTTAATCAAGATTTTTTTCCTCAGTGTTTTTATTCCTCTTTAGGCATTAAAAAAAAACAATGCGATTGAAATTTTTTCATGAAGCTGTTTTTCATGGAGTTGCAAAAATATCCACTAAGCTGGACACCAAAGAAGCAAAAAAACAAATATTTAATGATATACTGTGAGAAAATTATGAAATAAAAACATTTTACTGCTGTTTATCTGATGTTTTCTCACATTTTAACAAACTCTAATACGAGTCATTCATGGAGATATGTAAAAAAAAAAAAAAAAAAAAAATTGTTAATTACAGTCTAATAACAGTAACAAGCAACTGATTTACACTCAAACATGTTAGATCAGGTTTATCAAGAACAGCAAAGTTATAGTAATGTTATCAGTTGTAGTGTATGGGATGATGCATGTGTTGGCAGAAATGAAACTAAAACAAAATCCATGAATATACAATAGATCAGCTGGAGAATAACTGTCCACTGGAGTGACCAGTATGCATGAAAGGGTTAAATTATCATTTTTATATTTACTTACAAACTCACAAGAAACTACAAGTCACCAGAAATAATTAAAAAAAAAAAAAAAAAAGCAAAAACCAAAACTTGCTTATAAAAGGTTACATATATATGAATAAATACAAGTCCAAGACATCTATGTATGCCTTTTTAAATTTAAATTTTAACCCTTTCAGGCATGAATTATGAGAACCTTAATCAAGATTTTTTTCCTCAGTGTTTTTATTCCTCTTTAGGAATTAAAAAAAACAATGCAATTGAAATTTTTTCATGAAGCTGTTTTTCATGGAGTTGCAAAAATATCCACTAAGCTGGACACCAAAGAAGCAAAAAACCAAATATTTAATGATATACTGTGAGAAAATTATGAAATAAAAACATTTTACTGCTGTTTATCTGATGTTTTCTCACATTTTAACAAACTCTAATACGAGTCATTCATGGAGATATGTAAAAAAAAAAAAAAAAAAAAAATTGTTAATTACAGTCTAATAACAGTAACAAGCAACTGATTTACACTCAAACATGTTAGATCAGGTTTATCAAGAACAGCAAAGTTATAGTAATGTTATCAGTTGTAGTGTATGGGATGATGCATGTGTTGGCAGAAATGAAACTAAAACAAAATCCATGAATATACAATAGATCAGCTGGAGAATAACTGTCCACTGGAGTGACCAGTATGCATGAAAGGGTTAAATTATCATTTTTATATTTACTTACAAACTCACAAGAAACTACAAGTCACCAGAAATAATTAAAAAAAAAAAAAAAAAAGCAAAAACCAAAACTTGCTTATAAAAGGTTACATATATATGAATAAATACAAGTCCAAGACATCTATGTATGCCTTTTTAAATTTAAATTTTAACCCTTTCAGGCATGAATTATGAGAACCTTAATCAAGATTTTTTTCCAGAGGGTTTTTATTCTTCTTTAGGCATACAAAAAAAACAAAAAAACAATGCGATTGAAATTTTTTTATGAACCTATTTTTCACAGACTTGCAAAAATGTCCACTTAGCTGGACATCATGCGTTTAATTTTTGAAGCAAAGAAACATGTATTTACTGATACACTGAGTGAAAACTCTGAAGTAAAACCATGTTTAATGCTGGCAATCTGATGTTTTCACACATTTTAACATACTCTAATTACTACTTACTTCATGGAGATATAATATTGACGGCCAAAAAACAAAACCTCCTATCTGCAAATTTTTAGATTTTGAGTTTTCACATTAAATGGTGAGCACAAGTATGACTCCACATTTTCAGTCGATCTGCAAGATAATCCCACCCTTTCTTATGACATGAAGGTCACCTGACAAAAACCTCCTAGACCACACTATAATAAAACTGAATGTTTTTTTTTTTGTTTCCCGAAAAAAGTGATTTTTTCAGATAGGTTTTGTATTCTGGCCATCGATATGCAAAAAAAAAAGTAAAAAAAAAAAAAACCAGTCTAATAGCAATTAGCAATTGATTTACAGTCAAACATGTTACTGCAGATCAGGTTTATCAAGAACAGCAAAGTTACAGTAATGGTATCAACTGCAGTGTATGAGATAATGCACAAGCTGATATGGAACTAAAATAACAAAATCCATGAATATACACGAGAACAGCTGTAGAATAGCTGTCCACTGTAGTGACCACTATGCATGAAAGGGTTAAAGGACTATAAAATCTTTTAAAATTATACAGATTTCTTTTTCTTTTTTGTCACACAGATGCAAAAAAAGCAGATTTTTTACCTTGACATGTTTGGGCTCCAACCTGTAGCCTTCCTCAGAGGGGTCACTTGTCATTGTCAGCTGTTTTTTCCAGGTTCACCAGGCTCACCAGGCAACAGGGATGTGAGAAAGAGGCATCAGCAAGACACACATGCAAAACCAAAGAAAATGCAGAACACCACAACATGAAATCAGCTAAAACGGATCACTGCAAGAGGGAAAATCATCTTATGGACTGGGCAGGAGCCACAGTTATCTGCTCAGAAACAAACAAGTACCGTCGCTGGATCAGGGAGGCCATAGAAATCAGCAAACAGGCCCCGAGGACCATCAACAGGGATGAGGGATCCTACACCTTATCCCACACCTGGGACGGGGGCAGAATCATCCTGTTGCCTGGCAAACCTGGATAAAACAGCTGACACGTCACAGTAACATCAGGAGAATCTTTATTTTATCAGCAGGTTCTCACACGTATACATGCACCTCTGCCTTCATCCCATCACTAGCATGTGCATACTGGGAGCAGCTCGCCATAACAGGCACCCAGGAAGCAAATAGGGAGTTAAGTGCCTTGCTCAAGGGCACATCCATTGGTCACAAGTCAATTCTCCAGCCATCTAGGCCACATGTGTCAAACATACGGGATAAATTTGTGAAATGCAAAAATTATACTGAAGATATTAACAACCAATGGTGTCAAAATCATTTTATTTCAGGTTCCACATACAGTCCAACTAGATTTGAAGTGGGTCAGACCAGTAAAATATTATCATAATAACCTATAAATAATGACAACCCCAAATTTTCTTTGTTTTTTGGTGTGCAAAAGTTAAATTACATGAAAATGTTTACATTACCGAACTATACGTTTACAAAAAATGTGAATAACCTGAACAAATACGAACAAACAGAAATGTTTTAAGAAAAGTAAATGTAATTTTACCAATATTCTGCCTGTTACTAAATGTTTTGTATGATTGTAATGCACATGCATAAATGATAAACTGATAAACCGAGGCAGAATATTGCACTTGTTTTTCTTTAGACAATTCAAGTTGTTCATGTTATTCAGATTTTTTAAGGAAACTTTGTAGATGTAAACCTGATCATAATATAATCTTACTTTTTTCACTGTTCTTATTTTACTGGTCCGGCCCACTGGAGATCAAATTGGGCTGAATGTGGAACTGAACTAAACTGAGTTTGACACCCCTGATCTAGGCCACGGCTGTGACCCTGACAGTGAACCTTCTTAGGAAGGCTTCAGGTTCTAGCCGAAACATGGCAAGTTATAAAAAAAAAAAAATCTACTTTTTTCCATCTGACAAAAAAGAAAAGGAAATCTTTATTATTTCAGTAGACAGTATGAACCCAATTGGACTCTTTAAAAATTAATTAATATTATTCACAAATCAAATTAATTAATTTTTTTTTTTTTCCTTTCAGTAAGCAATATTGACACCCTTATTTTTTCTTTTTCAAAAAAACAAAAAAAAGAGAACGGTATACTTTGTTCCAGTGTTGTCCTGTGTAATATGTTATGAGACTGTTCTGAATAAAAGTTTAAATAAAAATAAAAAAAATTAATTAGTATTAGTTATAATCATATTTTTTTTTACTATAAATGAGCTCAGTGACAGTATAATATAAAATTAATGTATTTACTATACATATTTTTGCAATATTTTTACAGTTATCTTATGAAAATCACATTTTCGAGTGTGACTAATATTAGAACCAGCTCTAAGGGTTAAATTTAGACACATTTTTACCATTTTTTTCACAATTATTTCCAAAGCTTCTTTCTGCAGCAACAGAAATTCAAGTGCACCGACGACAAAACAAAACTAGAAAAGCACTCGGAGAGCGCAGACCTCCACCAAGTCAGATCCGTTGTGCCCCCCCACCCCACCCCCCATCACCACCAAAATTTAACCATTTGTTCCCAGTGCCAGAATAAACATTTCCTGAAAATTTCATCCAAATCCATCCATAACTTTTTGAGTTATCTTGCAAACAGACAGACAGACAAACCCCGATGAAAACATAACCTCTGCCGTTTCATTTGGAGGAGGTAAAAATAAAAACACAACTCAAATGAAAGTGACGGTTCCTTATTTTAATGCATATTGTATATTTATTTTACAGTTTATGCTGTCTTTTTCAGTTACACACAAAAACAAGAAGAAGAAGCAGCTGTGTAATAAAATCTCCCAGAAACATAACGAGAAATGTTTAATGATGTATGCGAAGTTGAAATGCGGCTTTAAGGGGGAAAAAAAACTGTAGTGACATGTTAGTAATATTAAAAATAATATATATACGATTTCATATTAAAGGCGCTTTTCTTCCAAGGCATTTCCAACTTTGTTCATAAAAAACCCCTGAGATTTACTGAATCTCAGTTGAGTGTTTGTCGATAATACTTGTAGGTTTTCCTGTTTTCCAGTAGTCAATAACTTATATAGACAAATTAGCGTTAATGTTATAAAAAAAAAGGCTGTTTGTTGGTTCTTGATCTTCAGTCAAATCTACTGAACGACGTCCAGTAAGGCACCTTGTGAAGAACGCTGAGGCACGTTATATTGTAAAAAAAAAAAAAAATATATATATATATATATATATATATATATTAAAGGGTAAAAACAGCTACTTAAAATTTAACCTGAAGTGCACTTTCTCAGTTTATAAAACGTTTCTACTTCTGATGTAAAAATCTGAATTAGCAGTGAGGAAAGAAAAAAAAAACACCTCATATAAAAGCAAACAGGTCACCATCTGAGATATAAACTATATGGACAAAAGTATGTGGACACGTTGAATTCAGGTGTTTCTTTTCTAACAGGGGTCTGGGATACAAAACAATAATGACCAGTGTTATAATATACTTTTATATTGGGATAAATATCATTACATTGGTTAGTTTAGGTTAAATTTTATCTTTGTTTCCAAAATGACTCAGATAATTTTTACTTAATTTCTCTCAACATTTATTATCATTATTTATTTTTTTATCCATGACTATGATTTTAAACATTCTACCTCTAAATTTCTAAAAATATTTTTCATGCTCTGACTGTAAATAATAATTTTCTACCATAACTAACCATCTACTTTCTTCACATCTCACTTACGAAGACAAATCTCCCATTAAACTTTAAGGAAATATTGATGTTTTTATATCACATCAGCATAAACAGGACATCTTACAGTTGTAGACATAACGTGTCCCAATATTTTTGTCCATATAGTTTATAAACATCTATATTTACTTCAAGTTTAAAGGGAGGTTTCTTTGTAAGTGAGATGTAAAGAAAGTAGATGGTTAGTTGTTGTAGAAAATGATCATTTACAGTCTGAGCAGGAAAAATATTTTCAGGATCACACACATTTTTCAAGGTCAAATTCAAGCACTTTTTAAGAACTTCTGAGGGCCATTTCCACATTTTTCCAGCACACACAAAATACATATCTACAGGAATACATATATGGGCTGCTACAAACTGATTGCACTTCATGTATTTATCATATTTTAACTGTACTTTTAAATGGTATTCTAATTGTATTTTGCACCGCAAAGCACTGTGAAAAGTGCTCTATAAATAAAATTTACTATATATTCATGATTTTTTTTTTTACTTTTTATCAAAAAGATGGACATTTTATTATGCTCTAAACATCTAAAACTTTGTTTCATAACAGCAAAAAGTTTAGAAATTAAAAGAGAACACTAAGTTTTATCCAAAAAAGGAAATCTACTTGCGTTCGTCAGATACACTCGCACCGAGACAAAGATTAAGATAAAAAATGTACCTGGAGTCGACCTGAGAACACCTGGGAATTTAGTTTTTTGACATAAAGTTTTATAAAATGTCTCACCTCTCTGTAAGTAGCTTTGGGAATAATTTTAAGCATTTTCAAGCACTTTTCAGGCCTCGAAAACACAACGTTGAAATTCAAGCATTTTGAAGGATTTCAAGCACCTGTATGAGTCCTGTGTTTTAGAAATTTAGAGGTAGAACATTTAAAATCATAAGTTGCTTTTCCATTGACCCTCAAACTGCGCGAATATAACTAAAAAGATGCCTAATGGAAAAACGACAATTTCAACAAAACTTGTTTTTCGATGAAGAGTTTTTGCGCTGGCAAGAGGCGGTTTTTCGGGTGTAGCGAAATTGGTATATCATGTAAAACTGCAATGGAAAGACCTTTTTCCACAACTAGAGTCACATGAAGAATAAAAATGGACGTTACAAGCAAAGAAGAAGAGTTTTTAAAGAAACATATGTATGGACACACCAGGAAAACCAAATCATTTTTGAATTTAGTGCAAGATAGAGGGATAACAAGCATTCTAGATTGAAAACATGTTTGACATGTTAATGGAATGACTTCTCGTGTTATCTCACGATAATAAATAAACAAATCATCACATTTGTGATTTAATGGAAAAACAGACATTACACACTTATGTTTTTTTCAACATTTAGTAAATATTGGTAAAGTTTTGCGCAAATGTCCAATGGAAAAGTGACTATAGTCATGGATAAAACAAAAAAAACGAAATAAATGTTATGAGGAATTAACCCTTGTGTGGTGTTCAGATCTTTGTCATTCAGCCAGTGTTTGTGGGTGTGGTGGTCCCGCTGCATTTGTGGGTTTTTAATTCAACATAATCAAACAATTTTATGTTAAAATGCTCAACAGATGTTTACGTCATCCCAATTACAAGCAACATAAACAGAATATATGTTTAATTTTTACCGTTCGGTTTTGCTAGACCACATTTATTCATTACAGTGCTCCTCGTTTTTAGTTAGGTGTTTTTTTTTTTTTTTTTTAAACGATGTACTATAATCAAGATATGTACAGAAGAGGATTAGCGAAAAAAACTGGGGGAAAAAAGTTTAAAATTAAGGTCCAATATATATTTTTTTTGTTATTCTGAGAAAAAAAGTCTGAATTCTGACTTTTTTTTTTTTAAATCAGAATTCTGCCTTTTTTCTCAGAATAATCATAAAATAAATATATTGGACCTTCATTTTATTTATTTATTTTTTTCCCCCCTAATCCTCTTCCGTACGATATGATAGGAAAAAATTCATAAAAAATAATTATTCATCATTTTTCTCTCAATAAAAAGGGGAAACAGGTCCTACAGACCCAAACAGCATACAAAGGTTAAGTAAAAACCATCTCTGAGGTATTTTGGAAGCAGATATAACAGTTTAAACTAGGGATGTAAACAATTAATCGAATATCAATTGTCAATAAGAATTTGCTCGATTAAATTATTAATTGTCGGTTAACTGCCCAGACCCCTGTTAGAAACAAACACCTGAATCCGACGTGTCCACATACTTTTGTCCATATAGCGTCATGTATATAGTGTAAACACGATAAATTTAGAGTTACAGTTTGGGAGATGTTCTGGCACATATCGCAGATTGCATGGCGTCAAAAAAAAAAAAAAACAAAAGGCATGGAAGCGGGTTTTTAGGATGAACTACAAACGCGTCAGGGGATGGGTCCATTTCCGTTCCCTTCGCTCGGATCGATTCGGCTCCGGTGATCGGACGAGTTTCCGCCGAAACGGGGCTCGGCATTCGGATAAAAGACTCGGGTCGCCTCGCTTTCTCTCGCGGTCGGTTCTTTCAAAAACGGCGGTGGATTTTGAAACGAGCGAGCGGAGGAGAGAGAGCGAGGCGCGGTATAAATAGGAGGTGTCAGCCGGCGTGGGGGTCTCAGTTCAGGAGCTCCAGGTAGGTGATGGGTACTTTACCCTTCTGACTGCCTCGCTCGCCCATGAGCCAGTCTGAGTCCATGCCCGGGACGCTGCTCACAATGATCACCTGAAGGGGGCGACAAACATCAACAGGCTTTTACCACAGGGTTGATTTTCCAGCATCGTCTGTTAAAACACTCCACAGGTTTTGTTTGTTGTTCTCTGCTGTGAACTGAAAATAAAGACTCAAACATGTTTCTGTGTCCAACAGTCTTATTCTACCTTTATCTATGTTCTTCTTTAAGGGTTGAAATGATCATACATATTTATTTATAATTCTCTTTTCTTCAGACAAAAAGAAAATACAGGAAAAATGTGCACAGCCTTAAAAAAAACACAAAAAAACTGAACTAAATGGGTTTTCATGGGTTCATTTTGTTGATTATTATTTTATTTATTTTGATTATTTTTGTTCCATTTGTTGATTATTTTGTTCATTTTATTTATTATTTTGGTTGTTTTTAGTCATTTTGTCGATTATTCTATAAATTTTGTGATTATTTTGTTAATTCTTTTTCCAGTTGTTGATTATTTTGTTATTTTTGTTTATTGTTTTGTTCATTTTATTCATTATTCTGGTCAGTTTTACTCATTTTGTTGATCTTTTTTATAAATTTTGTGATTAATTTGTTCATTTTTGCTCATCATGTTAATTAATTTGTTGATTTTTTTTTTCTCCCCATTTCTTCAGCATTTTGTTCTTTTTGTTGATTGTTTTGTTCATTTTATTTATTGTTTTGGTCAGTTTTACTCATTTTGGTGATAATTCCATACATTTTGTGATTAATTTGTTCATTTTTGTTCATTATGTTGATTGTTTTGATATTTTTGTTGATTATTTTATGCATTTTATTCATTATTTTGGTCATTTTTACTCATTTTGTTGATTATTTTATACATTTTGTGATTAATTTGTTCATTTTTTCCATTTGTTGATTATTTTGTCCTTTTTGTTGATTATTTTGGTAATTTTTACTAATTTTGTCAAATATTTTATTACATTTTGTGATTAATATGTGCTTTTTTGTTCATTTTGTTGATTATTTTGTTCATTTTTGGTCCATTTGTTGATTATTTTGGTCATTTTATTTATTATTTTGGTCATTTTTACTCATTTTGTTGATAATTTTATATATTGTGATTAATTTGTCCATTTTTTTTCCATTTGTTGATCATTTTGTTCTTTTTCTTGATTATTTTGGTCATTTTTACTTATTTTGTCAATTATTTGATTATATTTTCTGACTAATATGTTCTTTTTCGTTCATTTTGTTGATTATTTTGGTCATTTTTACTCATTTTGTCAATTATTTGATTATATTTTGTGACTAATATGTTCTTTTTTGTTCATTTTGTTGATTATTTTGGTCATTTTTACTTCATGTCAATTTTGTCCCTAATTTGTTACAGGTATAAACCATTTGAAAACTAATGCCATAAATCTCATCATGTCTAAACAACAGGGTTAAAGGGAGGTCACACTAAATATGACCACTTTGGTTTATAGAACCCTTTTTTTTTTTTTTTTTACATTAAACTTGTGTTTTTCCCTGTTGTTCAGTCACTTCATATATATCAGATTGGATCTAAATACAGACAAATGCATATATGTGGACATTAGAACTTTACTAAACCAACAAACCTAATGTTGGACAAGGACTTTTACATAGAACTGTATAAACTGACTTAAAAAACTCATAAATACATATAAAAAATTGACTTTTTACTGGTGAAAACAGAGAACACACCACCTGTTTCTAAATCTTCTAAAGCCTGGATACTGAAGCAGAGTAAATCACTTTATCAGGCCTGGATGATGTCATCGTCTTAGATTGTGAATGATCTCAATTTGTCATATGATTTACTTTTCACGATCGTACAGATGGTTCCGTTAAAAAACTAAATCACAGCTCTGTCCAAACATTCCTGCTCGGCTCATGTTCATTTTAATCGTCCCTTTTATCAGTGTAATTACAGATTGTTGCACTAATCCATGGGTTTGTAACCGAAATGTAACTAGACTAGTGAGTTTACACTTCAGCGTCTTTTCGCTCTGAAGTGTTTGGGTTTAATCTGCATTCATTTGTAGAGTTTGTGTTAATTATAATCCTCCAGCGGGACAGATTAGACCACCACAGTCTGGGTAATTAATGATCACACTGCATAAATGTACAGGAAAATATGGAGGGTCGATCCAGACGTCTTGTTTGTGTCATAACGTTGGGTCGAAACGATGCAAAAATGCCGTTACTCGTTAGATTAAACAACAAAAAGAATCAAACACAGACCCAACCAGAAAAAACTACACTGGCTGTAACTCACCTACATTTTCTAAGAGGTGAGAAAATTCAAAATGATTCAGACTATGGATCGTGATTCTACCTAAAAAAGATGTATATGATAGATCATATAATAACCAAGGCCATGGGTGTCAAACATATAGTCCGTGGGACAAAACCGCCTCCAACTAAGGTTCCAATCTGGCCCACAGGATGAATTTGTGCAAAAAAAGACACTGAAGATATTAACAGTCAAGTGTCTCAAACTTATTTTAGTTCCAAACTCCAAATTCATATAATATTGTGTCTGTTACTAAATGTTTTATGCCTTTATGGATCAACTGTGATCTATATATACTTCACATCAATGATAAATGATAAACTGAGGAATAATATAGTTAAAATTGCACAATTTTTCTAAAGAAACTTCAGGTTTCTCAGGTCATTCGCATTTTGGTGAAAGGATAGTCTGTAAAAGTAAAAACTTTCATAATTTAATTTTCCTTTTTTGCACTTAAACACATTATTTGTGGGTCATTATGATATTATTTTACTGGTCTGGCCCACATGAGATTAAATTGGGCTGTATGTGGAACCTGAACTAAAAGGACTTTAACACCCCTGAACTAGACCAACTCCATTTCATGAAGTTTTTGCAACAAAATCAATATTAATGCCTTCTATTCAGAGGGAATGAGCCAAATTCTGTTTATTTTCTAGGAAATGAAGCCGTTATAAAGACCTCACATGTGTGTTACTGCTGCTTCCATCACCTAGTTTGTCTTTTTACATCTGTAATAAGGTATTAAAATGAATTAAGAGTAGCACGGTGGATGAGCTGATCGAAGCAGCTGCAGAAAACAACTTCAGGTTCTTCATGGACTGTGTGATAAATAAGAGGGGAATAAAATGGAGATAATACTCCAAATATACAATCCAATTACAGTGAATTTTTTTTTTCCAGGCGGTAAAAAAACAAACAAACTACCCTTTCATATGTTCATCTATTTCTGCAGAGGTGTCTGTGCATCCTGTCTCATATCTGAACCTCCTCCTCAGAACCATCTGGGACTCAGACCGGGGCTGAAGCTGCTCTTAAATCCGGGCTTAGTTTCAATCACATTATTGTCAAAGGGGGTTAGTCAGCATTTTGTGACTGGCCACACATCTGGCTCAGCAGAGGCTGGGGCTGGAAAATGTTCCTGAATGAGCTAATGCTGCTTCACTGTCAGTCAACCACAAACTTGTAACCGACGGTTAATGCTTTTCCAAGAAGAGGAGGGGCTTGGGTCCCCCCTGAATGGAGGCTACTGTAACAGGATAACGTGGTGTTTCATATATGCATCAGGAGATTTACACTGAGCTGCCTTATTCTGTTGGATTACATTCAAACTTTCCAATATTCACATAAAAACAGGACCAATGGGCCTGTATCTCACTGACATGCTCTATCAAAAATCAATACCCAGTTGAATTTGTGAGGTTGTCTGGTTCAGTCTCTATCTTAGAGTCCTGTGGTCTGGATGTAGATCAGTCTACCAATAGAAGTGGGTGGTACTTCCACTGGAGGAGAACTCAACTAATTCAATCAAAGTCCATATACAGTATGACTTCCTATCAATGTTCAAAAGAAACTATATTGGTATTGCTAACAATTTACATGTTATAAACCATCCAAATATGGACCACTGTAAGTAAAGGAATATTTTTAGTATTTAAAAAATTCATCAAAAATTCAACAATTCAAATTTTCTCAAAACAGTGAACAAACTTTGTAGACATTGTCCCGAAGACGATACATACAAAATTTTAAATGAATCCAAATAGTAGTTTTGGAAGATTGTTGAACGGTAGACATTGGTGACCTTGAGTTTGACCCTTAGAGGTCACTCAAGGTCAAAGGTCATGGACCAAAATGAAAGTCCATATATGACTTCCTATCAGTGCTCAGTAGAAACTATACTGATTTATCAAACAATTTCCATGTTATAAACCATTAAAATATGGCTCATTATGAGTAAAGGCAAATTTTTGACATTTCAAAAAATTCATAAAACATTCTAAAATCAAAATTTTGGAAAAAGATTAACAAACTTTGCAGAAATTGTGCCAAGGAAGATGTGTATAAAATTTGAAATGAATTTGACCAGTAGTTTCAGAAAAGAAGACTGTTGAACTCTAGACACTGGTGACCTTGAGTTTAACCCTTCAAGGTCACTCAAGGTCAAAGGTCATGGACCCAAATGAAAGTCCATATATGACTTCCTATCAGTGATCAATAGTAACCATATTGGTATCTGTAACCATTTGCATGTTATAATCCACTAATATATGTCCCATTACAGGTAAATTTCTCATGATTTAAATTTTTTTCCAAAATCTAAAATTTAAAAAATTGTGAACAAACTTTGTGGATGAAGACGTAGATGTTGACGCTGGACACAACGCCTTCACAGTAACTCATGGCCTTTCTTCAGCCAGTGAAATAAAAACAAGTAGACACAGACTACTATTGTAAATTAATTTAAGGCTAAATGTGAAGATGCAGATTGTTTTACCTCATCGGCCAGCAGGGAGAGCTCACTGCTGCTGGCGGCGTCATAGTCGTACAGAACTCGTGCTTTACGACTGACGCTGGAGCTGCGCAGTTCGTGGAAGCCACCGGATGCGGCCGAGTCACTCCGGCCCGATGACGGATTGGGCAGGGAAGCCGACACCGGGATGGTGGGCACCGAGATGCTGGCACCGCCCGACACTGATGATTGGTTGTTGTTGGAGAAAGATGACGGGAAACTGGAAGGAAAAGACGAATCCTCGGTGTCAGCAGAGAACGCGTTTAAACCATAAAGACCAAAAACCTCCACTGGTATAAACTGTTTAATACCTGTTGATCCATTAATCCTATCAATACATGTAAATAATTGGTGTAAAATACAGTTTGTCGTCTTTTAATGGTCATCAGGTATGACCCATTTGAACGTTCAGAGGCTCCGTAGTTACCATGGAAACACCGTCATCTTCTACAACATGGATTCACCAGTAAAACCAATGGAGTTCGATCAATGACGGTGGATGGAGACACTGGATTTATGTTTATGATAGATTTTGCTGAAAAAGTTGCTTTTTCTTCAGTTTTCTGTATTACTGATATAATAACCCTCAACTTTAATCTGAGCTTTCATGAACATCTACATGATCAGTGAATTAAATATAGGAAAAAATGATTTTTACTTAAAAAATGCAAAATTCAGAGGATAATATTATAATAAATGGTGATAGAACACTTAAAAAGGTCAAAGAGAGACAAAAAAAAATCATTTTGATGATTGCTGCAAAAGTAGCACTGGGTCTTCATGGGTTAATTTGAGCTTATTTCCAGTTCGTTTATATCTGTAAGTGTGACTCATTTTACTTCAGAAAGTTACAACACCAGCCTACATGTACTTTTGACACTTTGGTATTCTCAAACAAGATGACATCATCAAAAAACCCAAATCCAAGCTCACATTCTGCAATATTCTTCTGTCTGGAAAGATAAGAAAAAAAAAAAAAAAGTCGACCTGTTCAAAAGGTTCATAGACAGTCAGAAAGCTAAAGATACCATCTAAACCAGTGGTTCTCAGCTGGTCTGGGTTCAGGACCCTCTATCACCCCTCAATGACAAGCCACGACCCAAATTAATAACAGTTAAACTGGATGGTGTGTTTTGAACCTGAGATAATACAGAATATCACAGTATGAAAACACAGAAGACAAGTTTAATGACAAACCAAACTGACCAGCAGGTGGTGATAATAAATATGGAAATATTCCTTTTAATACTAAATCAGGTACATTTTAACCAAAAACTAAAAATATGCCCTCACTCTTATTCAACCATTAAACACACTGAGGTTTTTGTCCTCGATGTAGGTAAAACCATACCTGATGTAGACGTTGTCATACCTGAGTTTCACCATGATATAAATAGAAACTTTTGGGTCGTCTTTTATGCGATCAGATAATTCATTGTATAATCAAGCAAATATTATGTGGGGGTCCCCATTTTTTCAAAAAGGGCGCATAGTCATCGCTATAATAGCATATTTCCACGCAAAATATGTGCAGCTTGCATGATTTCATAATCCTCGCATTTTTCCACATGAAGTTTAAAAAAATATTGCATTGTAATTTGACACGGGTAGTGATGTAATATGTGACGTGCGACATCATCAGCTCGCGCATCCACAGAAGGTAAACTAATCGCCGGCCTCAGAAAAAATCCTGCAAGATGATGAAAAATGCACCTCATTTGCCGACAAAAATATCTACGAAAGAGCAAACCAGTACACCGATGTCCTACGTGAAAGCGGGGGTGCGGTGAACAACATGCATGTTTTTCCAGTTCCCGCATATTTTCGCAACTTTGCACATTTTTTGCAAATTCCTGCAATTTCACCGTATAAAGTGACATTAAAAACCCTGCATATTCCATCCAATAATCAAGGATTATTGTGCACATTATTCCGGAGGGAGTGGTTATTAGTGTAATCGTTGTGATTACTATTGATATTGATGTTTCGACCGCTATTGGTTTTACCTTAATTATTATTTAGAATACAACAGAATAGAGCAGAGTAGAATAGAATACAACTTTATTGTCACTGTTACAGGAAGGTGTTGGTGCTTCTTCACCTGCCCAGCTGCTTCTGGAGGTCAACCATGTACTGGTAACACTGTGCGTAATACGTCGCCTGAGCCTCCACGAAGTCATTCAAGCAGCGTAGGTGATGTGCCTGGAAAGAGACGAGAGGAAAAATAAAAATAAATCCCCTCATCACTGGGATCGACCACATGGCCAAACAAACTCTGCCATCTGCTGGATCGAGTCGGCTGCGAGAAAACCTGGCATCAGATCTGAGGGTGAATGAAGCTTTGAGCAGCTTGTGCAGTCGTATTTTTATGATCGGAAATAGATTTTATTTGTTACTACAAAAGACACGTTTTCCCATGTCTTTACCTCATCACTGTTGAATTACCGAGGCAGGCTCTTTACTTATCTGAAGTAAACATCTATTGATCGACTTCAGGTCGTCCAGAACTCAGCTGCCAGGGTTTTAATGTGATCATGTCGCTGCTGTTTTAGCCTCTTTACATCAGCTCCCACCGTTTTAGATTTTACTGATGACTCTTAAAGCTCATTATAGAGTCTCTCTCTGCTACAGCAGTTTTTATTGTTTATATCCAGTTTTCTATGAGAAGAATCATAAAAACAGTGTGCTAATAGTTAAGAGGAGATGTTTATTTTGGTTGTGACAATACATTAATGAAGCCTGTGTCACTAATAGCAGATAAAGGTTCAACAAATAGGTTTAAAAAAAAATGCACATCAATATTTTATAGGCTTAACAATAGACTCCACAGTAATAGACTTGATTTAGACCAAAAATCTATGAGCCGTCTGTTCATCAGCTTCATCTGTATCTACATCAGGTATATTTTAATCCGATGTACAGTACAGTGTAAAAGTCCAAGTCACTCTCTGTATTTAGATCCAATCTGATATATGTAGAGTACGTACAGCAGGAAAAATAAGAGTTTCTGGGTAAAAACAGCTTCTGTAAACCAAAGTGGTCGTATTTGGTGTAACATGTCTTTAACCCTTTTGTTCCGACAATATGAGATTTATGGCATTAACTTTCTGATGTTTTATATTAGGTTTCATTCAACACATGTCAGGTGTTTCTAATTGTTTGCGCTGCTTCATTTCATGGGGTCAGAGGTCCCAATAAACAGTCACTTCAACCTGAACAGAAATGAACATATTAATCACAAAATGACCAAAATAATCAAGAAACGAAACCAAAATGACCAAAATAATCAACAATATGAGTAAAAATGACCAAAATAATCAACAAATGGAACAAAAATGACCAAAATAAACAAAAAAATGAGTAAAAATACCAAAATAATCAGCAAATGGAACAAAAATGAACAAAATAATCAACAAAATAATCAACAAACTGAACAAAAGTGAACAAAATAATCAACAAAATGAGTAAAAATGACCAACAGTCAATAAAATTACCAAAATTATCAACAAACGGAACAAAAATTAACAAAAGCATCAACAAAATGAGTAAAAATGAACAAAATAATCAACAAATGGAACAAAACAGTCAATAAAATGACCAAAATTATCAACGAACGGAACAAAAATTAACAAAAGAATCAACAAAATTAGTAAAAGTGAACAAAATAATCAACGAACGGAACAAAACAGAACTAAATAATCAACAAAATGACCAAAATAATCAACAACCGGAACAAAAAACAAACAAAATGATTAGGTTTCATTCATCACATCAGATGTTTCTAATTGTTTATGCTGCTCCTTGTCGCGGGGTCAGAGGTCACAGTAAATAGTGACTTTAACCTTTACAACACACTTAGTTCAGTTTTTGTGTCTTTTAAGGCTGTGCACATACTTCCTGTATTTTCCTGTTGTATGTGAGGGAAAGAGAAATGAGAAATAAATATGTATGATTATTCCAACCCTGAAAAAACAAGTAAGATAAAGGTGGAATAAGACTTGTACACAGTACTGTAGGTGTTGCTAGGATTTATGTGAATGAAAAAACAAAACAAAACAAACAACTGTACCCAAAATCTTGTCCACATGGAGACTAAAAAGATCCATTTGTTTTTTTATTTCAAAAAAGTCTTCTGTAAACATAGCATCATCTGAAGAAATCCACTGAAAATGCTGTAGTATATATCCCTGGCCTGTAAATGGCGCTGTAATGCTACCACAGTAATACACCAAAAACAGAAAAGAAGACAAGGAGAGTGGACATAAAACTCGATGTAAAGAAACACAAGAAGATGATGCTGGTGAATATAAACCCATTGTGAGAATAGTTGTTTCTGTTGTTGGTGGGGTTAGTGCATGTGAGTTAAGGGAGAGGTGGGGCTGTGATGTCATCGTTTCAGGAAAGAAGCGTATGTGCTGTAAACAGGAAAATACAAGGGCGGCGTTTGGAGATTAGTTCACGGTGAGAACCGATTATGGTCTCCCAACACGCCAATTCCACCTGGATGAAACACCCATATGATACAGTCGTGAAGAAAATTATTAGACCACCCTTGTTTTCTTCCATTTCTTGTTCATTTTAATGCCTGGTACAACTAAAGATACATTTGTTTGGACAAATATAATGATAACAACAAAAATAGCTCATAGTAGTTTAATTTCAGAGCGGATATCGATCCATTTTCCATGGTTTTCTTGATAATAACCAAAATCACTTCAGTTCTTACATCAATATCTATGGCATTGGACTGACAAAAACAGTGCTTTTGGGCATTCCATGTTTTCTTTTCTGTCTGTTTTAGTCACATGATACACACAGGAGTTAGTACCTGATTGCATAACCATTGTTTTTGATGACTTTTGATGGTCTAATAAGTTTTTCCGCGACTGTATGCAAATCCTCCTAATCTCATCTTGTATGGGTGGCTTCATATTTGCACCTTGCTGTTATTTGTTAAATTAAGTATTGAATTAAGTATGGAGAGCATCGGTTAGACGTACGTGGGTGCTGCTGACGCCCTCTAGCAGCAGTCGGGTGATCTCTGCCTGCCGGTCGAACTCACTCTGTGTCATCCTCAGCTCCTGTTCTGCCTGAGGATGTAGAAACAAAACAGTGATTTAATAAGAAACATCAGTAAAAGTCCAGGTATCAGAGCTTATATGGTATGATATGACAAAGTAGAGGGGACTGAACAACGTCAGGGGTGAAAAAAAAAATAAAAATCAAGCTGAATTTGCAAGGTTGTCAGGTTCTGTCTTTATGTCAGAGTCCTGTGGTCTTAGTGCATATCAATCTCCCAACAGAAGTGGGTGGTACTTCCACTGGAGGAGAACTCAACTACTTCAAAGTCCACATATGACTTCCTATCCTAATGATATCTCCATTTGCATGTAAAAAGTCAACAAAATACGAACCATTATAAGTAAAGGCAAATTTTTAATTTCCCAAAAATTTGTCAAAAATGTAAAAAGTCTACCAAAACTGTGAGTGAACATTTTAGACATTACCTCAAGGAAGCTACACATAAAAATGTAAATTAATCCAAATGGTAGTTTCATTGTAAAAGATTCTTGAAATCTAGACATTGGTGACTTTGAGTTTGACCCTTCAAGGTCACTTAAGGTCAAAGGTCATGTCCCTAAATCAAAGTCCATATATGACCTCCCATCAGTGCTCAATAGTAACTATAGTGATGTCTCTAACCATTTACATGTTATAAACCATTAAAACATAAAACATGGCCCATTATAAATAAAGGCAAGTTTTATTGTTTAAAAAAAATGAGTCAAAAATTCAAAAATCTAAATTTCCTAAAACTGTGAAGAAACTTTGAAGACATTGTCCCAAGGAAGCTACATTTAGTCAGAGATGTTGCTAACGAAGATGATGACGGACACAGCGGCTTCGCAATAGCTCATGGAGTATCAGTCAATGAGCGAAAAGAGAGGACACAACAACTGCACAAGATGTTTTATGGTGGAGGGAACTGTTTCCTTTTCCTCCCACAGAACAAAAGGATTCAATACAAGCCCTGCTGGAATAATGGCGTGTTGAGTCTTGCTTAAAAGTCCAATAAACATACGGTATTGAATTTAGACTGACAGGGACAATGGGCTCAGTGTCCGGCGCTCTGCTCGGAGAGTCACTGATGGAGGAAGGGGTGGGGGGTGGGGAGTTGAGGCGTTTGGTTCTTGTGGGTCCTGTCCTGAGTGTTTTTTGCTGTGGGGATTTAAGTTGTACGTGTCACGGTGGGAGACAGAGGCGGCAGCTGTGGACACTTTGCCGAGTGTGTTGGAGTGTGTGTGTTGGAGTTAAAGATGGCTCCAACATTCCACTCACCTCTGTCACTTCCTCTGCTCACATCTGCTGCTTTGCGTTGTGAAAACAGTGACACAGTAGTTAGAGCTACAGCTGCTGCACGACCACAGCCAGCACAACACATCTTTACCAAAAAAAAAAAAAAAAAAAAACCCACAATGTTGGAAGGGGAACGGGATGTGACGACGTAGACAGGGCTGCACAGATTGTGAACTTCTGGGGCCGATACAGATCGCAACTGAGGCTGATGTTACATTCTGTTTGTTTATTTTGTTTCTGTTCTTATTTATTCTGCTGTTTCTGCCAGAGAAACCAAGAAATAATTAATAAGAAAGAAGCACTTTCTAGAGTCTTTTGGGCCTTCATCACACTGTGTTTGAAGGAGCACCAATCAGAAACAGCCTCTAAATAAAACAGCAGATAAACATCAGCTACAGCCATCTGTGAAAAGTAATTTTTTACAGATGATTTCAGATATTAATGCTGATATATCTGTGCATCCCTGTGTACTGCACATAAACAACCAAACCAACTCACACTCCTTCAGGTTTCTTTAAAGGTGGATATATGCAGTATTTAATAATAATAATAATAATAACAATAATAACAATAACAATAATAATAATAATAGATTAGATTTCTATAGTGCTTTTCAAGGCACCCAAAGCCCTTTACATTATTGATCTATTATTCATTCACTCTCACATTCACACTCTGGTGGTGCTAAACTACATATGTGGCCACAGCTGGCCTGGGGGTTCCTGACAGAAGCGTGGCTGTCAATTTGCACCAAACGGCTCCTCCAACCACCACTGAACATTCATACACATTCATACACCAGTGAGTGGCACCGGAGGCAAGGTGGGTGAAGTGTAGGGGTGGGAATTGATAAGAATTTAACGATTCCATTATCGATTTTGCTTATCGATCCGATTCCTTATCGATTCTCATTGGGTGAGGGAATGAAAGAGTACAAACGGAAGTGTTTGCATTACCTGTCTTTTATATTTCCATCTCTGCACAGAAAATATAACATATACCATATACAGTATGTACAAATAATAAGAACAGATGATGCTGGGCCTGAGCTGGGGGGGGGGGGGGTACAGTGAAAGTGAAACTAAAGACGCTTTACTAATTCCTCTATTGATGCATTTCCACTACATGGAACCGGTTCGACTCAGCCCGTCTCCCATTGTTGTGCACCTCATTTCCTTTCCCATACCTTCAGAAACTTGTATTTGAGGGGGTACGACGTTTGTTGCCCACACCGGAACCGGAACTGGGCCTAGATGACGTCCTGGTGTTCACTCTACCGCTAGATTCACAAGCGCTGCTAAGTAGCGAATCAAATAAATCACATGCTGTGGACAAATGTTTCAACATATTGGAGGGATTCCACCCTTTTGAAGAAATGGAAGCTTTGACAGTGTTCCAGTGGAACTGGTGTCGTCTGTTTAGACCGTTTCTGCCTCAGCGCCATGTTGGCTACGTTCTGACCAAAACAATGCAGCATACATGTGACGTCGTCACACATGCGCAACGAAGGCGGAATCGATAAGCAGAATCATTAAGCAGGCAGGCAAACAATTCCAAGGAATCAAGCTACTGGGATTCGGTTCTCAAAAAGAACCGGTTCCCGATTCCCATCCCTAGTGAAGTGTCTTGCCTAAGGACACAAAGGCACATGACTAGGACAGTGTTGGATTTGAACCACCAACACTTCAGTTATTGGACGGTTATTGGACCAAAGCAACAGAAAGCGACCAGATGGGATGAGAACCATTAAGAACCAACTTTTATTGTCAAAAAAAAGAAGTGATAAAAATAGAACCTGTTATTTTCTCCACTGGACTCAGCTGTAAATGAAAAGAATGGAGTTTGATGTTAAAAAGGCAGCGTTTCTTCTACTCAGGTGAGTTTGTTTATGGGGCTTATGAAGGTATAAAGATATTATGGGATGTTATTACGTTTGCCAAGTTGCCATTTGTTGATCCACGGTTCAAACTAAACTGTGACAGTTCTGACTTTGTTTGTTGGATTCCAAATAGGTCTTTATTGACAACAGAAACTGTACAGAAAACAGGTGATCTGTGGTTTTACTGCGGCTGTTTTCTGTCAGAGCTAAGCTAACAGAGCTATAATGTAAACTATCAGCTGACGTGAAGATTCTAAGACAGTGTTATTTTAAGCAACTGTGAAAAGAAACGTCTATGAGTTGGCGTTTGAAGGCGTTTCAAGAAAACTTGATGATACTATAATACAGATGTGTGCAAACAATGAGCTTTATATTATATGCAGTGACTGATAAAGCCTGTGGATATGTAGTGTTGATTCATTTATAGTTTTGGTGGAACTAAGGATGTTCTGGTACCAGACTGGCCCCTGCTGGTCAGAGTTTGGAACATCAATACTACATAAAACCAGTTTAAATTAGCAAAAATTCAGAAATAACCTATAAATAACACAAAAGATGCATTTCAGTCCCTGCCAGCTGTGACATGTCCTTGTTTCCAGATGACACTAAAGCCCATATGTCTGTGCATGCTCAGATTCTAAACCACTCACACTCTTCAGGTCTCTTTAACAGAAGTCTTTTCACAGCAGAGGAAGGCGCTGGTATCAACTCACACAAACTATTATTAACACCTCAATCTCTTGGGCGACATTCTCCCTTTTTTACGAGTAAAGAAGTCTACTCTGATATACTCTGACAGCCTGTGTTTGTTTGTGTCGATAACACATTATTAGACTGACAAAAATCGCCAGACAACCCTTCGCTGTTGACAAGCTGAGGGAATAACGCAGCTCTTAAAACACCACAGGGAATAGAATCAGAGTTCTTCTAAAAGGGGCTGGAATTTAAGATCTCCGCCAGCCTTTTTTGTTTTTTGGGGGGTTTTTTTTGCTTTGTTCTGTCTGCACTTGTGGAAAACTGTGCTCAAATGCTTCTAATTTACAACAGGAGACCAGCATCCATCTGTGCACATGACTGGCTCTGGCATTGCATCACATCACTGTGTTTTGTGTGACAACACTTGAAGAAAACCAACAGCTTAATCTATTTTCATGTGTGCAGAGATGTTATTTTTCTTCATAAAAGTTTGGATCAAGCCGACAAATACAGATACTGATCACTTTAACGAGAAAATCTGTAATTAATGAAGCATAACTTACATTTTTCCTGGAAAGAATAAAGACTTTAGAGTGAGTTTTTTTTTTTTTAACCCTTTAAGCACCAAAATCACAATATTCCAACTAGCAACATCAGTGAATGAAACAGACCATAACTCAGAGGATACAAAATTATTACAGGCACTTTTAGCAGCCAGCAAGAAATCTTTTACAGAAAGGTGGTTAAACCCACCTCCATCAACAATACAAGACTGGTACAAGATCATCTTGCTAATATTCAAAACGGAAAAACTGACTTACTCTATCAGAATCCAGAGGGAAAAATTTGATCATATTTGGAACAAATGGATCAAGTTTGTATCCTCTATCCGCCCAGAACTGATATCACTCCTCTAAAAACGTCCTCTTTTTTTATAATCTCCCTGTATTTATTCTTTGTTTTATGTTTTTCTGCAAAAACATGTGTAATGTTTAAAGATCCATGATTTCTTACAATCTGTTCCTTACTTCTCAGGACTGAGTAAATTTACTTAGTTTTGTTGCATATTGAAAATAAACTAAACTAAATAAATGAATAAATAAATAAATAAATATGCAAATTAGATGAGTAAATTTACTCCCATCATAAACTTTGGGTCATAACAATATTTCTCTCATTTACAGTATGACTTTATCTCTAACTATTTCTAATATACAGCTTTTATAACTCTCGATATCAAAATTGAATATTAAAAAAAAAACAAAAAAAAAAAAAACTCAGGCGCCTAAAGGGTTAAGGGCCTCGAGACTCTTGCTGATGCTGTTACACCACATGAGTAATAGTAATCTTAGTAACTCTGCTTCATTATATTAGGTTAACTGTAATGTGACGTGGATTCCAACTAATTTAAGCAACACAAATCAAATGAAACTGCAGACAAAATGAAAACCTTCTGAAGGATGGAAGGTATCATAACAAGGAAAAGGGAAGTCCAGACTTCCCATATCTGCTCATGTGACACTGAACAGTCACAAGTGATAACATGGGCCGCTTTGCGTTGTGTAACTTGGCGCGTCAATCATGATCAGTGTGACTTCAGACACAAGAGCATGAGGAGACGCCCAGAGCGCCTCTCTTCCTCTGAAAGGAAACTGAATGGTGATTTTACAGAAAGCAGAAGTCACTGTTAATCGTCATTAATATAATAACCAGTAGAGACTAAAAGTGGTTTGTTCATGTTCGTACTCACCGCAGCCCGAGCGTCTGCCACCCTGGCTTTCTTTAGCCTCGTTTTGGCTGCATCCAGATCCAAGCGTTTGACCTGCAGTAGCTTCCGTTCTTTCTGGATGCCAAAAAAAAACAAACAACACAAAAATCTTTGGTTCAAGCATCAGAAGATGACACAATTTAAAAGGCTGATGTTCTCTGCCGTTCCAAACCCCACAGCAACTTCTCTGTTTTATTCTTAGTAACCGTCTTATCCAATTTGACTTTATTTTTATCTTAGATTCCGGAATGTGACACAGGAAGTCACTTTGTTGTTTCATTGTTTTATACAATCAACAACAAAAATACTTGACCCTTGAGCTCAGGGTCTCCGCAGGTATCATGATGCTGAATTCATGACTTCTTAAAGGGGTCATATTTCTCTAAACCCACTTTTATTAGTCTCTGGTTCATTTATTTGTGTATTTGGACCCTAATAGTTCATAAAGTTTGAATTTGAACCCTCTAGGTGCTGCAAAGCTATCTTTATATTCATTTTGGCAAAAATCGAGTGGATTTCTACAACCTGTTTTAATTCCTTCTTAATGTGTTACATTTTATAACTAGCTACGTCATGACATTTGCACAAATAAAGGTCAAGACTTCTGACGAACTTTTCTTCAAGTATCCCGTAATTGTTTATCAGCAGCAGCGGTTGTGGTCTATACTGAAAATATGACAATAAGACATGTTTGAAGGTGTCTTTGGTCAGATTTCAGACCTTCCATTCACATAAATAACAGTCTAACAGGCCTCATAGTTATTGTGTTGAACAAGTTTTAACCATGATTAAAACTTCACACTTCTACTTAAATGTCATTGCTATATTCTCTTAAAACTGAGTGATGTAAGGATACTGGCCAGAGCTCAGTGGTTTTCAGCAGGACTCTAATGATCTGCCCTAAATGAGTTCCTGGTAAAAGATAAACATCCAGTAAAGAGTGAAACTGCTGCAGGAGAAACCCCTGGAAACTCACCAGGATGGTTTTGAAGTCGCCTTCAAGAAAATTCCTGAAAGGTGTCAGGAAGTTGATGGCAGCGCTTTGAATGAGCTCGCGCTCCGCCCCGCCGATCTGCTTCTCCGTCTCGCCGCATTTTATCAGAGCATTTCCTGCAATGGTCGGGGACACAAACATAAGTCACAGACAGGAGACTGTACAATGAGCCAGTACATTTTCACTTGAGAGTGTTATGGAAGAGTCTCAGCTAAATACTTAAACCTTATGGGAAAAAAAAAAAAGAACAGAGACCTACTTATAGGTACATAGCACAGAAATTCAGCGAGCAGCCACGGTCACGACTACAGAATGACATGGTTTATTACACAGTATGAGAAAAATATGCAGGCGGTGATACTTATGTTAAAAATGTGGCAGAGGGAATTTATCCAACAACACTAATGTGCTAAAAATAAAACAAATTCACCACAATCCAACCACAGGTGCAGGTATGGGTGTATTTTGATGTGACTTTAGTGTATCACTCACCATAAGCAGTTCCAGGACCAAATTCATTCCCTGATTCGATCATGGACTGGCCCAACAGCTCATGGTTGTTCATTCGCGATGGGGCCTTTTTCTCCAGCTTCTCATATACAAATTCTTCTAATCGGACATCTGCAGATTGCAAGAAGAAAATTCAATTACAAAGTCATAAGACTACAATCCGGAAGCTAAACGGAGGCAGGGACTACAGGACAACAGCCCCAAACAGCCAGACTTAAGACAGAAAACCTGAAATGGTAGCTTTTAAACTTCCCTGTCAAACTTGATTGTACTCATAGGTGTTTGCATTTGTGTGACGTTTGCTAAGCCCTGTCGTTGGCTAAAACACAAGCCTGTAACCAGCAGATGGTCGGTCTGTCTGTGTGTGTTTGTTGTCCTACAGGAATATGGCATCATGGTGTGATCTGAGGAGAATGCACAGCTGAATGAACAGATTTCAAAGATATGCAGTGCACCTATGTATGTCAAACATCACCGCAGAGGCTGATTATTATTAATATATGTGGCCTCCATCTTCCAATCACACACGTGAGGACTTTTAGGTGCTTTGTGCTTTAAAGGAAGAAGCATTTGGTTGATATCTACAAACCCCTGAGAGGGATCATGTGTGTCAACGTTGTATTTATGATTTCAGGCAAGTTAGACAATGTGGTCTTACTGGGATTTGGCTGTAGTAAGACTTCTGTCTGCTTCATAATCCTTTCTGTCCATTGTTTGGTGTTCTCAGCTCGGACCAGAAGGTTCTCCAGATGGGCGTCCAACTCTGTCTTCTCAGCCTGGCCAAGTTTTTCCTCTGTAAACTGAAAAGGATACCATCACAGTAGATGAACCCATACACCTCTTAACACATAACTTACATACAGACGAGGTGATGAAAGTCACAAATAAAAGCTGACAAACTCTGTGAACTAGCTTAAAAGGAACATTATCTACCCAAGTGACCGCTAGCTTAATTATCACAGTTAGCTATTTGCAGTTTATACTTTCTGAGGCCTGCTAAGTAGTCATGATAAAATACTAACAAATGGTGACATTAATAGACACCTTTATGAACCATTCCTGACCACTACAATTACACTACAACAGCCTAATTTCTTAGGTGATAACGTACTACACAATAACAAGACAGCTAAGCTAAGTGTTAGCAGCTACGCTAATTTTAAGCTAGCATGCTAACGTTAATTAGCACCAACTTCCACAAACAAGATGTGAAAACTTACTTGTACCGCGCGGCTCAGAAAAGTACCGGCGTCCGCTGCTAACCGCTTAACATTAAAATCCATGGTTCAGCTGGGTGAAAATAGAGACTTAACACAACAGTTATCCTCTGTCTGACTCACTTTGCCATCCCAAAAGAAAATGTCATTGAAGCAACTTTTTGTCGGAGTTCCACCCAGCTGTTGATCTGCACAAAGATGATGAAATGACAAGAGCGTACACCTCCGCATGTTCGGCGCATGCGTAAATCAAACACACGACATAGAATTTCCAAATTTCACATGAAATTCCAAATTATTCATAAATTACCATAAATATTGTGCTTATGTTAATGAAAGTCACTTGTATGCATGTTTTAACGCGGTGTTGTTTGAAACGTAGAACTAACTTCCCCGGATCATAGCATAGACGCTGTCAAAATGAACGTTGAGTGTAATACTATAGAGTCAAAGCAAGTTAGTCTCATTTAAAAGCACTTACCTGAATGATTAAGTGTTAATCAATGCTCGATCGATGCAGTATGCAGTCGTTCTCTGCTGGTCGATATGTTAAACAAAGACGGTAGTTTGTGTGAATTACTCTCTTGCTTCTGTCGGTTGTCTTTGCCGCGACTAATTTTCTGTTGCATTCAAGTCACGCGGAAATATCGTTATTATATCAATGAGAAAATACTGTAATTGGAAAATAGACGACTGAGGAGGGAACAAAAGTACTGTACCTTTTACACATGCAGGGAAATTAGGATTATTTTTATGAATATATTTATATCACTGTCAATTATAGCCTCTGACACATCACAATTTGTATGTTTTTTTTTTTTTTACATTTTTATTTAATTTTTCTTACTTAATCCTATTTCCTCATTATTTAAGTGTAAAAACATCATGGTGTCAACTCATATTAACTGCAGCAGAATCTGAGCTAAAACTGGACAAAGTACAAACATTTTCACATTGCATGCTTGAAACGAATGCATTTAACCCTTTCATGCATGCATTGTGAGAACCTGAGTCAAGATTTATTTTTTGAGTATTTTTATTCCTCCTTAGGCATGAAAAAAACAATGTGATAGAGTTTTTTTTTTTTCTATGGAGTTACAAAAATATCCATGCATTTAATTTTTGAAGTAAAGAAACATGCGTTTAAAACCAAATATCAGAAAGTGATATGAAAACAATGAAATAAAAACATTTTTAATGCCGCTAATCTGTCTTCTCACATTTTAACATATTCTGATGCTAGTAATTACTCTCTTCACGGAGATAACATGCAAAAAAAAACCTTTTCGTCTAACAAATAACAATTGATTTACACTCAAACATGTCATCGCAGATCAGGTTTACCAAGAACAGCACAGTTACAGTAATGGCATGAATGTCAGTGTATGGGATGGTGCATAAGTGTCCACTGTGTTGGCTGATATGGAACTAAAACAACAAAACCCATTAATATACAAGAGAACAGCTGTAGAATAACTGTCCACTACAGTGACCTATGCATGAAAGGGTTAAGCATAAAAACATGCACACTTTTGATATTGCATGTACATTTACTCATACATATGGACAATGAGGGCACTGGCATGAACCCCTGGCTGTAGAGATGACACTGAAAACCCTGGTGTGTTGCAGAGAATGAGGCTGTTCTGTGAAATTGTGCGCACTGATGTGACGTGTAATGCATGATCCAGTGCTTGCAAACTGAACACTTTCATTTGTGCATCATTTCACAGAAGCCGACATATGCAATGCAAAATGTATTGTTGATTTTGTTTTCTGCACGGCTGCATTCAGGTGCTGAGAGAAGCAGTTTCTTGCTTTATTGTACACTACTGACACACTGTTGATATTACTGCTACTTAAAAGATGCCAGTTTTTTATGTAATATATCTTCAATTTGCTTTGGCTTTTTACAAACAGAAAACAGAAAGAGTGAAACTTCAGTTAGTGCAAAATAAGTCACATCCTGCTCTCTGGTATCAACATGATGCTAGTGTTTCCATCATGTCTGGGTGAAAAAATGAGGGTACGTTTACTGCTGCGCTTCTGATTACTACATGGAAAGTTTTACAAGAATCCCATCAAATCAGAGTCATTTAGAGGGTCAGTTTTTCTTTAACCCTTTCATGCATTGTTGGTCACTACAGCGGACAGTTACTCTACAGCTGTTCTCTTGTATATTCATGGTTTTTGTGGTTTTAGTTCCATATGAGCCAACACAATGGATGCTTATGCACCATCCCATACACTGTAATTCATACCATTACTGTAACTTTGCTGTTCTTGATAAACCTGATCTGCATTAACATGTTTTAGTGTACATCAACTGTTATTTGTTATTGTTTTTATTTTTATTTTTTTGCATATTAGCTCCATGAAGCAGGTAATAACTAGCATTAGAATATGTTAAAATGTGAGAAAACATTAGATTAGGAGGATTAAAATGTTTTTATTTCATTGTTTTTATCGCACTTTCTTATATTGGGTTTTAAACACATGTTTCTTTACTTCAAAAGAACATTTTTGCAACACCATGAAAAAAAAACTTGATTTAATTTTTTTTTTTTCATGCCTAAGGAGGAATTTTCATGTAATTTCAATGTTTTTACGTTAAAAATAAAAGGAAAAATTGGGAGTTGTCATTATTTATAGCTTATTGTGATAGTATTTTACTGGTCTGTATGTGGAACCTGAACTAAAATTATTGATTTTTAACCCCTTCATGCATAGTGGTCACTCCAGTGGACAGTTCTTCTCCAGCTGTTCTCTTGTATATTCATGGGTTTTGTTGTTTTAGTTCCATGTCAGCCAACACAGTGGATGCTGATGCACCATCCCATACACTGACATCCAGACCATTACTGTAAGTTTGCTGTTCTTGATAAACCTGATCTGCACTAACATGTTTAAGAGTAAATGAATTGTTATTTGTTAGACAAGAGGTTTTTTTTTTTTGCATCTTATCTCCATGAAGTGAGTAATTACTAGCATTAGAATATGTTAAAATGTGAGAAAACATCAGATTAGGAGGATTAAAATGTTTTTATTTCATTGTTTTTATCGCACTTTCTTATATTGGGTTTTAAACACATGTTTCTTTACTTCAAAAGAACATTTTTGCAACACCATGAAAAAAAAACTCGATTTAAATTTTTTTTTTTTCATGCCTAAGGAGGAATTTTCATGTAATTTCAATGTTTTTACGTTAAAAATAAAAGGAAAAATTGGGAGTTGTCATTATTTATAGTTTATTGTGATAGTATTTTACTGGTCTGTATGTGGAACCTGAACTAAAATTATTGATTTTTAACCCCTTCATGCATAGTGGTCACTATAGAGGACAGTTCTTCTCCAGCTGTTCTCTTGTATATTCATGGGTTTTGTTGTTTTAGTTCCATATCAGCCAACACAGTGGACACTGATGCACCATCCCATACACTGACATTCAGACCATTACTGTAACTTAACTGTTCTTGACAAACCTGATCTGCACTAACATGTTTTAGTGTAAATCAGTTGTTATTTGTTAGACAAGAAAGTTTTTTTTTTGCATCTTATCTCCATGAAGTGAGTAATTACTAGCATTAGAATATGTTAAAATGTGAGAAGACATCAGATTAGCAGCATTAAAAATGTTTTTATTTTATTGTTTTCATATCACTGTCTGATATTTGGTTTTAAACACGTTTCTTTACTTCAGAAATTAAATGCATGGATATTTATGTAACTCCATAAAAAAAAAAAAAAAAACTCGATCGCTTTGGTTTTTTCATGCCTAAGGAGGAATAAAAACACTGACGAAAAAAATTTTGACTAAGGTTCTCACAATTCATGCATGAAAGGGTTAATATCTTCAGTGTCATTTTTTCATTTCACAAAGTCATCCCACGGGCCGAATCGGACCCTTTGGCGGGCCGGTTTTGGCCCACGTGCCGTATGTTTGACACCCCTGCTGTAGACAATAAGGCAGTTTCTGTATTTTTATGCTAACGGGCTAATTGTTAAGCTAAATCAGTATATACAATAATCAGTGAATTTATGACCAGGATGCAAGCTCTGCACACTTCAATACACTGCATATCACAAATATCCCATAATGCAATGCAGTCATGGCATTCAACAGCCAGTAACAGAAGGCGAACACATACCAGTAGCTGGTGTCAGTAGTATTACACAGATCCTGGTACAATTTCAGAGTACTGTACAACATTATAGCACAGCCAGTGGTGTCACAGAGATGCTGGTTACCATGGTTACCGCATCCAGCTGGTAAGGAGGCATTGAAGAAGTAACATGGGTTTGTGCTACAAGCAGTATGTGTCCAGAAAAATACATTCTATGGATTATTTACATCAAAGTAGAGTATAGATACTGTGTGTTCAAGACTTTTTACGTTGGATTTTTATTTTACAAATCGACCAAAAGAGACAAATATTTAAATAACACATTTTTAGTGGCAAATACAAGGTTTTTTTATCCTGAAATATCAGTCGCATTAGAGCCCGGATGACGACGAATGAGCAGATATTCACATCGTGGAATAAAATAAAAGCTTCCTTTAACAATAAAATAAAATGTTTTGCTTCAACAGTGAAAAAAAAAAGTGTTTGTTGTAAAATTTTTGAGGATGTGATTTAGTTTTTATTCTGTTTTGTGTCATAATGATTGATCTTATTAATATAATTATTTAGTTTTTCTTCCTGTATCAAATGTCTGGGTTTGTGTTTTTTTTGTTTGTTTGTTTTTATAAATGCAGATGCTTTTTCTTTTTTGGGTGAATCTCATGGTGGATTTTGCGGTAGATGGGTGTTTGTTTGTTTATTTATTTGTTTGTTTCACAGACAAACCCCACACTACACCAACATTAATACCATATTACACAGTGTTCTATTTATACACTGTAAAAAAAAAAAAAAAAAAAGGTATTATTCCAGCAGCAGGGGCGCAGAAAAAATACTGTAAAATAATGGAAAAGAACCATTTCATAAAAATATAGTAATTTTCCATAATTAAAAGAATGTTTTCTGCCCTAACTTTACATGAGATTTTGCATATTTTTTTGACTTTTAAATGTTTAATAAAGAATATTTTCATGTATTAAAACAATCAAATTACCTATAAATATATATATAAATACATTTTCAATGAGACTCAGTTGTACAATCCACTGATAAAAACTGTATTTGGACAGTTTATCAGTGCTTATACATGTTATACATTCACAAAAACACATTTATTCAACATTTTTGTTGTGAAACCTCCCGTAATTACACAAGATATTTGTCAATTAACAAACAAGTTTTGTTAAACTTACAGATCAACTATTTCTTTTATGGTTAATTGTCAGTAATTTTATCTGGTTTCAATCTTTTTTTTTTTTTTTCTTTTTTTTTTTTTACAGTATTAAACTTTAAATTAACAATTTAATCTCACAAATAGAAAAGCAATATTTGTGAAATTATGATACATTTGCAAATGTATTTGACCTGTATTTTTCTGTGAAAAAAGAAAAAAATTCTTTTAAAAAATTGAAATTTTTTGGTTATTCACAGTGACAGTTTTTTCATGTTATTTTCCATTTGACATGTAAAATCACAGTCTATTTTTGTCATTTCACTGATATTTTCCTGTATCTTAAAAATACAGGAAAAATCTGTAAAATAAACAGTGAAACTTCTGTTAAATTACAGATTTTTTTTACAGTGTAAGGTTGAGAACTACAGGAATAAATGATTTCCTGAACCTGTTTGTTCTCCGTCGTCGTCCATTCCGTCATCGTTAATCACGTCCACACAGGACGGATCAGATGAACCAGGACTCATCAGGTCTTCCTCATAGACCTGGTCCAGTTCAGGTCCTGGAGGTCGATCAGAGGTTCATGTAAAAGTACAGTATCATCTGCACACATTTTATCTGTTAAACAAAAAGAGAACGACTAAGTGGATGAAAGAAAAGAACAGATTCACTTAAACCACAATAAAACGTTTTCATAGAAACAGTCGACGTTCAAACGGAGAAATCTGGGACAAAATAAAAATAGAAGCTGGAACCGTTTCGTCTTCCTCCTCCTCTTCTTCCTCTCGCTCCTTCGTCTTCTTTATCTTCATCTTCTTTTTCCAGTGCACATGGGGTTAAGGTTTTCCTTTGCCATCCTTTTCTTCCTCCTCCTCCTCTTCCTCCTCCGTCATCGGTGCACAGGTCTTTTTCTTCTATAGGGTCAGGGTCTTCTTCATCCTTTTCTTCCTCCTCCTCTTCTTCCTCCACATCTTCATTTTCTAACTCCTCCTCCTTTTCTTCTTCTTTTTCAGTGCACATTGGATTAAAGTTCTATTCTTCATCCTTTTCTTCCTACTCCTCCTCTTCTTCCATTTTTTCATCTTCTCCCTCCTTTTTCTTCCTCCTCTTCTTCAGTGCACATAGGGTTAAGGTCTTCTTCTTCTATAGGGTTAGGGTATTCTTCATCCTTTTCTTCCTACTCCTCCTCTTCTTCCTCCACTTATTCATTTTCTAACTCCTCCTCTTCTTCTTTTTCTTCTTCAGTGCACATAGGGTAAGGTTCTATTCTTCATCCTTTTCTTCCTGTTCCTCCTCTTCCATTTTTTCATCTTCTCATTCTTCTTCCTCCTCCTCCTCTTCTTCAGTGCACATAGGGTTAAGGTCTTCTTCTTCTATAGGGTTAGGGTATTCTTCATCCTTTTCTTCCTACTCCTCCTCTTCATCTTTTTCTTTTTCAGTGCACATAGGTTAAGGCTCTATTCTTCATCCTTTTCTTCCTACTCCTCTTCCTCTTCTTCTTCTTCTTCCATTTTAAAAAAAAATCTCCCTTCTTCTTCTTCCTCCTGCTCTTCAGTGCTCATAGGGTTAAGATCTTCTTCCTTTTTTTCATCTTCCTCCCCTCTTTATTTTCTTCCTCATCCTCTTCTTCTTACTGATGGCAGTGACAGTGACAAAATCCTCCTCCTCTCCTTTTTTTCTCCTCCTTCTTTCCTTCTTCCTCTTCTTCTTTTTCTTCTTCAGTGCACATAGGGTTAAAGTTTTATTCTTCATCCTTTTCTTCCTGCTCCTCCTCTTCCATTTTTTCATCTCCTCGTTCTTCTTCCTCCTCCTCTTCTTCAGTGCACATAGGGTTAAGGTCTTCTTCTTCTATAGGGTTAGGGTATTCTTCATCCTTTTCTTCCTACTCCTACTCCTCCTCTTCATCTTCTTTTTCTTTTTCAGTGCACATCGGTTAAGGCTCTATTCTTCATCCTTTTCTTCCTACTCCTCTTCCTCTTCTTCCATTTTTTTTTTTTTTTTTTTTTTAAATCTTCTCCCTTTTTCTTCTTCCTCCTCCTCCTCCTCCTCCTCCTCTTCTTCTTCAGCGCACATAGGGTTAGGGTCTTCTTCCACTTTTTCATCTTCCTCCCCTCTTTATTTTCTTTCTCATTCTCTTCTTCTTACTGATGGTGGTGAAATTAACAAAATCCTCCTCCTCCTCCTCTTCTTCTTCATCTCCTTTTTTCTCCTCCTTCTCTCCTTCTTCATCTTCTTCTTTGCACATGGGGTTAGGGTCTTCTTCCACTTTTTCATCTTCCTCTTTTTATTTTCTTTCTCATTCTCTTCTTCTTACTGATGGTGATGAAATTAACGAAATCCTCCTCCTCCTCCTCCTCTTCTTCTTCATCTCCTTTTTTCTCCTCCTTCTCTCCTTCTTCATCTTCTTCTTTGCACATGGGGTTAGGGTCTTCTTCCACTTTTTCATCTTCCTCTTTTTATTTTCTTTCTCATTCTCTTCTTCTTACTGATGGTGGTGAAATTAACGAAATCCTCCTCCTCCTCTTCTTCTTCATCTCCTTTTTTCTCCTCCTTCTCTCCTTCTTCATCTTCTTCTTTGCACATGGGGTTAGGGTCTTCTTCCACTTTTTCATCTTCCTCCTCTCTTCTTCATCATCATTTAAGCACAGAAAAACACAGGTAAAATGATAAGACTAAACCAAGTTACAATAAAACTTTATACAGAAAAAGGTTTTATAAGGAGTCAAATATGAACCAGGGAAAAGTCAGATAACAAAGGACATGTAAGTGCAAAAATTACAAAAAGAAAAAAAAGTGAAGCCTTTTGTTGTACTTGAAGTCAGCGACAGCAAAAACAAAACAAAAACAGGCAGATGAAGGCGGTGACGTTGACAGAGTGAAGCAGCCTCTCATCTTTCTGAGAAAACGCCCTGAGGAAGAGGCCGGTTTGGAAAAACAAAGGCCCGTTCAGGTCTGGATGTGATTATGCCAGCAGAGTCCGATACCTGCTGGGTGGAGGAAGTCCAGCTGAGGCACAAACCCAACCACTTCCTGTGCCTCAGACCCATCAGACTCACCTAAACTTTAACCCATCCACATGTTTGTCCTGGAAATCCACTGGTCACGTGTTCAGCCGGAGGATCTCCCCCTTCACGCTCGATCACCTTTCACTTTACTTCTGCTTTAAGCCTTTAAGGACTGTCATTATAAAAGGATGCCAAAATTTACTTTATGTTGTTTTTGCAATAAAAATGTTTTTTTCGTCAATTCTTTTGCACCTTTTTTTTTTTTTTTTTTTTTAGGAAGAACTTCACTTGCAATATCTGGCCATTAATTATCATTATTATTTGTAATAAATGCTTAAAACAGTGTGTTTTAGTAAAAAACAAAAACTTGAATTTGAAAAAGACTTGAATTTTTATCATATTTTGTTCTGAAAAACTACTGTAAATGTGCAAAAAGACATTTTATGAGATTATAGAAATAAATTTTCAAACATGCCAAACATTTTAGTTAGTCTAGATCATTCTGTGTCCGTGTTATAGTTTCTTATGTGTAGTTATTTCAAGTCATTTTTATCCTGCGTCATAGTCTGACTGTTCACTTTGTCTGATTATAGACCAAGCCCCTCAATTCACTGAGAAAAACATCCATGATCTGCTTCTTTTACAAACAGTGCATGTCTCTGCAAATACACTTACATACATAAATATAAACCCATTTATATAATATTTACAGTTAAAATACAACTACCATGAGTGAACTATACAAAGTACAAAAATACATATAAAAGCAGTGAAAAATAAATAACCCCCCCCCAAAACAGCGAACTGACAAAAACACTAGTAGAATATTCCAAAACAGCACCATCACTATTATCTATATGATAAAAACCAAGTGACCTCTGTATACTTGTGTGCATGTATGTGTATGTATCTGCTTTATAACTGATAAACTGAACAGATCTAGTCTTTGCCTTTTGGAGTATTTATGTATTTTGGGTCAAGGATCAGACAGACGAAAACAGCTCATTGATATGACCAATACTTTTGGAGTTATTAGTTGTTTTCAAAATTGCAGTGGGTTTACAGGCGGCCTGCAGCCACAAACAGGGGGAGGCTGGATCTGGATCAACAGAACTGCCAGGACATGACGAGAGACCTGGGTCCAGCTGTGATCACACTCTGGTGTGGTTCTTACTGTGGCCCGGATCCACTATGCCAGTCCGTGGTAAGACCCGGCCCATTAATATTCACCTCCGTGTAAGGATGGGAATCGAGAACCGGTTCTTTTTGAGAACTGGATCCCAGTAGCTCGATTCCTTGGAATTGTTTGCCTGCCTCCTTAACGATTCAGCTTATTAATTCTGCCTTCGTTCTGCATGCGCGATGACATCATTCGTACGCTGCATTGTTTTGGTCAGAACGTAGCCAACATGGCGTTGAGGCAGAAACGGTCTAAACAGACGACACCAGATCCACTGGAACACTGTCAAAGCTTCCATGTCTTCTAAAGGGAGGAATCCCTCCAATATCCTCAAACATTTGTCCACAGCATGTGATTCATTTACAGGAATGTCACATATTTGATTCACTACTTAGCGTCGTTTGTGAATGTAGCGGCAGGGTGAACGCTGGGCCCAGTTCTGGTTCCGGTGTGGGCAACAAACGTCGTACCCAAATACAGGTTTCCAAAGGTAGGGGAAAGGAAATGAGGTGCACAACAACGGGAGACGAGCCGAGCCGAGTCGAACTGGTTCGACGTAGTGGACATGTGGCAATAGAGGAATTAGTAAAGAGTCTTTAGTTTCACTTTCACTGCACACCGACCCCCCCCCCCCCCCCCCCCCCCATACTGTGCCCAGTGTCATGTTATTGTTGCGGGGTTCTTTCTCACACTGCTCAAAAATATAACACCACAGGCGTAGTTGAAAGTGCAAAAATGGTGGTGGTTTATTTTGCCGTCGGCCTCCCAAAGTGCAGTGCAATATTTACAAGTGAAGTCAAAAAAAAAAAATGGAAAAACAAAAAAAAACACTATTTACAAATTTACAAAGTTCAAGAAAAAAAAATGCATTTAAACAGAGTTCTTCCATAACTCACCAAAAATTGTCACACACTAAAAAAAAAAAAAAAAAAAATCTCACCAAGGTTCAGAATCAACAGCTCAGTTGCCAGCTCTGCAACTCTGAGAAGACTGACCCACCAGGGCTTCAGCAGCCTCCTTTTAAATGCTAAGCCCCTCCTTATGGGCCGGTCAAATAAAGACTTTTTTAACAAAATGTATTTTTACCAGTGTTTTTAAACACAATTATTCACAACTAAAATAAACATATAACACTTCACAATTCAATAGATTTTCCAATTAAATATCAAACCAAAATACCTTCTTCCTTGAAATAAAAAATACAGAAAACCAAAAACACTACATAATTAAATCACATGACTGGAAACCGCGCGAGATTTCCCCCATAATAATGCCCCGGAAATGACCCCTCGTTCTTGTCCCTTTGAGTGACGTGGCGGGCATGGCAGAACGCTGAGACAATACGGACCCAGGTAAGTGATTGAACTGTTGTACATATGTATGCAATTACTTGAAAAATGCGGCCGAGTGTGCACCCTCGGTTGCGCTATAGTTTGGATGGGGAAGAGAGTGTGAATGGCGAACTGATGAATGAGTGCAAACACGGACGGGGAGAGACTGAATGACATGAGTGTGTGTGTGTGTGTGTGTGTGTGTGTGTGTGTGTGTGTGTGTGTGCGTGTGTGCGCGTGCCTGTATGTGTGTGCGTGTGTGTGTGTGCGCGTGCCTGTATGTGTGTGCGTGTGTGTGTGTGTGTGTGTGTGTGCGTGCCTGTATGTGTGTGCGTGTGTGTGTGCGTGCCTGTATGTGTGTGTGTGTGTGTGTGCGCGTGCCTGTATGTGTGTGCGTGTGTGTGTGTGTGCGTGCCTGTATGTGTGTGTGTGTGTGTGTGTGTGCGTGTGTGCGCGTGCCTGTATGTGTGTGCGTGTGTGTGTGTGCGCGTGCCTGTATGTGTGTGCGTGTGTGTGTGTGCGCGTGCCTGTATGTGTGTGCGTGTGTGTGTGTGTGTGCGCGTGCCTGTATGTGTGTGCGTGTGTGTGTGCGTGCCTGTATGTGTGTGTGTGTGTGTGTGCGCGTGCCTGTATGTGTGTGCGTGTGTGTGTGTGCGCGTGCCTGTATGTGTGTGCGTGTGTGTGTGTGTGTGTGTGTGTGCGCGTGCCTGTATGTGTGTGCGTGTGTGTGTGTGTGCGTGCCTGTATGTGTGTGCGTGTGCCGGGTCGCGTGTGCTCCGCACGTAGCAGGAGACAGCGGAGACTCAGTGACGGGGTCGCTCCGTCACAGTTATTATTATTTGTACATACTGTATACGGTATATTTTCTGTGCAGATGGAAATATAGAAGACGGTTAATGCAAACACACCCATTTGTACTCTTTTATTCCTTCACCCAATGAGAATCGATAAGAGAATCGATAATGAACCGGATTGATAAGCAAAATCGATAATGGAATCAGAATCGTTAAATTCTTAACGATTCCCATCCCTACCTCCATGCTACTGGGAATGGGAAAATTCACAAACTGTCATGTTCAGTCCTGTGTAAAAGTCTTGTGCTGCCTTCACTTGCTACCGGGAATAGGAAAATTCACAAACCATCATGTGCAGTTCTGTGTCGAAGTCCATGTTGATGTCAATACAAAACAAAATGAGGGCCATTCTGTTTTTTCCTAACCTGTGGATTACACCAGTAAACTTTGCTCATCCCCATTTTATCAACTCTACTGCTTCTACAATGCACTAATATATAATTATTTGCAAGAATCCACCAGAAAACACCGCTAAAACACTGCTAAAATTAATGCATTCCTCCATTTCTCTCTCACCGACTGCACTCTGCTGCTCTCTGCTCCACCCACTTCCACCCCTCCCCATCAGCCAATGCAGACCTCCACCCTAATGTGTTATATAGCAATAGAAAGCTCCTAATCTCAGCTTTCAGATGATGTTTGAATCTTACCATTAGCAAAAACGGTTCGGGAGTTACGGTAATTAGAACACCGTAAACGTCTTAAAAGGGTTAAACAGTCGACTATGGACGTCAGCACTTTTACAAACACAGAACGGCCCCTCGGAGGCAGGAGGAGGCTGTTGTTGCAGTAGTAAATCTGAGCTTCTGGACTTTCGCTTCAGGGAATACACGAAAAATGAAACCTGCTGAAACTTTCTGCGGCTGAATTATTTTCTCATCAGTTGAAGAAGTACGTTCTGGACCGTCCACTCTGGAGAAAAGAACCTCAAACACCACAGCACGTCGGTGATAAATGCTCTTTATTTGGGATTCATTATAAACTATGTGGACAAAAGTATGTGGACAGGTGTTTCTTTTCTAACAGGGGTCTAGGATACAAAACAATTACAACAAATGTCAAAATATAGTTTTATGTTGGGATGAATATAATTTCGTTGGTTTGTTTGGTTTAAATTATCTTTGCTTCTAAAATGCCTCAGAGATGTTTTTTTTTATTTAGTTTCTCTAAATATGATTTGTTTTGTTTTGTTTTGTTTTTTTGTTTTGTTTTTTTTAAATCTATGACTATGGTTTTAAATGTTCTAAGTCTAAATTTCTACAAATATTTTCCATGTTTTGACTGTAAATAATAATTTTCTACCACAACTAACCATCTATCTTCTTCATATTTCACTTATATAAACTATATGGACAAAAGTATTGGGACATATCATGTCTGCAGCTGTAAGATGTCCTGTTCATACTGATTTGAGATAAAAACATCAATATTTCCGTAGAGTTTAATGGTAGATTTTTCTTCCTCAGTGAAATGTGAAGAAAGTAAATGGGTATTTGTGGTAGAAAATTATTATTTACAGTCAGAGTATGAAAAATCTTTGAGGAATTTAGAGGTCGAACATTTAAAATCATAGTCATGGATAAAGAAAAGAAAAAAAAATGTTGAGAGAAAAATTAAGTAAAATCCACTATGACTGTAAATAATATAAAATTGATGGAAATATTGATGTTTTTATCTCAAATCCTCATAAACGGAACATCTTACAGCTGTAGACGATGTGTTTTATTTCCTTAGTGAAATGTGATGAAAGTAGATGGTTAGTTGTGGTAGAAAATTACTATTTATAGTCAGAACATAAAAAATATCTTACAAATTTAAAGGTAGAACATTTGAAATCATAGTCATGGATTAAAAAAAAAAAAAATCAATATTGAGAGAAATTAAGTAAAACCATCTACCTCTAAATTTCTAAAATATTGTTCATACTCTGACTGTAAATAATATAATATTGATGCAAATATTCATTTTTAAAATTTTTGTTTTTACCTCAAATCAACATAAACAGGACTTCTTACAACTGAACACATAATGTGTCCCAATACTTTTGTCCATGTAGTTTATAAATAATATCAATATTTCTTTAAAGTTTAATGGGAGATTTTTCTTCCTTAGTGAAATGTGATGAAAGTAGATGGTTAGTTGTGGTAGAAAATGATTATTTATAGTCAGAACATAAAAAATATCTTACAAATTTAAAGGTAGAACATTTAAAATCATAGTCATTGATAAAAAAAAAAAAAAAATCAATATTGAGAGAAATTAAGTAAAACCATCTACCTCTAAGTTTCTAAAATATTGTTCTTGTGGCGGCGCTTGCAGCAGCGGCTGAAGACCCTAATCTTGAATGGAATTTCGTTTGATGTACTCTGGACTGTCAAATGACAATAAAGGCAACCTTCTAACCTTCCTTCTACCTTCATACTCTGACTGTGAATAATATAATATTGATGCAAATATTATTATTATTATTATTATTATTATTTTTTTTTTTTTTTTAAATCTCAAATCAACATGAACAGGACTTCTTACAACTGAACACATAATGTGTCCCAATACTTTTGTCTATGTAGTTTATAAATAATATCAATATTTCCTTAAAGTTTAATGGGAGATTTTTCTTCCGAAGTGAGATGTGAAGAAAGTAGATGTTTAGTTGTGGTAGAAAATTATTATTTACAGTCAGAACATAAAAATATCTTAGAAATGTAGAGGTAGAATATTTAAAATCATAGTCATGGATAAAAAAAAAAAAAATCAACATTGAGAGAAATTAAGTAAAACCATCTACGTCTACATTTCTAAAATATTGTTCATACTCTGTAAATAATTTAATATTGATGCAAATATTCATTTTGTTTATTTATTTATTTATTTATTTATTTTTAATCTAAAATCAACATGAACAGGACATCTTACTGCTGAAGACATAATGTGTCCCAATACTTTTGTCCATGTAGTTTATAAATAATATCAATATTTCTTTAAAGTTTAATGGGAGATTTTTTTTCCTTAGTGAAATGTGATGAAAGTGGATGGTTAGTTGTGGTAGAAAATGATTATTTATAGTCAGAACATAAAAAATATCTTAAAAATTTAGAGGTAGAACATTTAAAATCATAGTCATGGATAAAAAAAAAAAAAATCAATATTCAGAGAAATTAAGTAAAAACCATGTGTGAGGCATTAATTAATTTAAACCAAAGTAACTAATGCAGTGATATTTATCCCAATATAAAATTATATTATGTCATTTGTGGTTATTGTTTTGGATCCCAGACCCCTGTTAGAAAAGAAACACCTGAATTCAACATGTCCACATACTTTTGTCCATATACTGTAAATCGTTTCACACCAGGCTTGGACAGAGCAGATAGAATCGAGTTCCATTCAGTGCAGAACTTTAGAACGAAACTGTCATAGACGCTCTTGTCCAGGCAGAGAAACAGGATCTACACATACTGGAAACATGCGAAAACAACCACATTAGGAGTGAATTAACGCCTCTTTTGAACCACGTCCTGGACCAGCTCCAACAGCAGAGGGTATCTGAACGTCCTGGACCTCCAGGACTCTGGGATTCCCTGGAGACCCGTCTGAAACACAAGGACATGAGGAAGAGGATGAGGAGGATGAAGAACAGTTCAGGCCTTCAGTCCACTCAGATACTTCTACTCAGGTGTGTAGAACTGTCTGTTTTTCTGCAGACTTAAATGTATTCAGATCATACTTTACTGATCCACTGACGGTGTTTATTATTTATTACATGTTAAAACTGGTTCATGAACTTTTCAGCCTGAGATTCAACAGATAAATGAATAAAAACAAGGAAATAAATGTTGTCGCAACATTGTCTCATTGTGAATTATGTCTTTTATAATATTTACACGTTCATGTTGTTGCATCATTTATATCCTGTTTTATTGTTTGGATCTTTTATGTAATTATTGCATTCTTTATTTTTATAGAAGTTTTAGGGTTTATCTTGTTTTTGTGCTTTTTTTGTTTGTTTTTTAACAATTTTTGGGGTTTTTTTGGTCATTTTTGTGTTGCATATTGTAATATTTTTGGGGATTTTATGTCATTTTATGTTAATTTTTACATGATTATTTTGGGTTGACGTCATTCTTGTGTTTTTTTTTTACCATCTTTTTTTTGTTTTGTTGCTTTTGTGTTGCATTTCTTAACAATTTTTGGGGGGGTTTGTCGTTTCTGTGTTGCATATTGTAAAATTTTTTGGGATTTTAAGTCATTTTGTGTTAATTTTTACATGATTATTTTGGGTTTATGCAATTTTTGTGTTTTTTTTTTTACCATCTTTTTTTGTTTCGTTTGTTGTTTTTGTTTTGCATTTCTTAACCTAATTTTTTTGGGGGGGTTGTCATTTTTGTGTTACATATTGTAACATTTTTGGGGATTTTATGTCATTTTGTGATAATTTTTACATGACTATTTAGGGTTGATGTCATTTTTTTTTTTTTTTTTACCATCTTTTTTTTGTTTTGTTGTTTTTGTGTTGCATTTCTTAACCTAACTTTTGGGGGGTTTGTAGTTTTTGTGTTGCATATTGTAAAATTTTGGGGGATTTTACGTCATTTTGTGTTACTTTTTTATATGATTATTTTGGGTTGATGCCATTTTTGTATTAGGTTTTTGCTATCTCTTTTTTGTTTTGTTGTTTTTGTTTTGCTTTTCTTAACAATTTTTGGGGGATTTTGTCATTTTTGTGTTGCATATTGTAAAATTTTTTGGGATTTCATGTCATTTTGTGTTAATTTTTACATGATTATTTTGGGTTTACGCAATTTTTGTGTTTTTTTTTAACCATCTTTTTTGGTTTTATTTTGTTGTTTTTGTTTTGCATTTCTTAACCTAATTTTTTGGGGGGTTTGTCATTTTTGTGTTGCATATAGTAATATTTTTTGGGATTTTATTTCATTTTGTATTACTTTTTTACATGATTATTTTGGGTTTATGTAATTTTTGTGTTGTTGTTTTTTTTTTTTTTACATCGTTTTTTTGGGTTTGGACATTTTTGTGTTGCTTTTTTCTTACATATTTTTGGGGGATTTCATTTTGATGTTGTGTGTTCTAAGTCATTTTGCTTTTTTTACCCTGTGTTTTTTGAGTTGTTTTTTGTTTAACTTTTTACATTTTTTTTTTTTTTGTTTTACTTTCATGTCATTTTTGTGTTGCATTTTTTAACATAATTTTTTGTTTGGTTTTTATGTCATTTTGTGGTACTTTTTAGATTTTATGTGATTTTTGTATTGCTTTTTTTTTTTTTTTTTTTTTTAAAGCATTTTTGGCGTTATATGTTGTTTCTTGTTGCATCTTTCAAGTAGTTTTATTTATATAAGTGTTTGTGCATGTTTTTCCACCATTTTTTTTGTTTTTTTCTGGGGGGGAGGGGAGTTATTATGTAATTTCTGTGACATAAAAACACAACACACAAATTTTGGGAAAACCCCAAAGACATTAAACATTAAAAACATAACACAAAAATGTAGTAAAACTAAAAAAAAAAATTACATAAAAAGCAACACAGAAATGACACACTAAAAAATTACACAAAGACAAAACTGCTATTCCTTTACATGTCATTTTTGTCTCATCATTTTGGTTTTTTGTCATTTTTCTGTCATCCTTTGCATCATTTTCTTTTTTTTTTGTCTTTTACATCATCTTGTTGCATCTTTTCCATCATTTTTGCCTTGTTGTGTCTTTTTTTTGTGTGTCTTTTGCATTATTTTCATCTAGTTACATCTTTTGTTATTTTACATTTGCAAAGGCCAGTGTGTGTTTGTGTTTCCATCACTCGTGCAGCTCTAACCCTTACTCTTATTCTTATGTATCAGTCCACAGTTCATCATCCAGGTGTGTTTTTGTCTTTACCTGAGCTCCGAAACAGGCTCCGATGAATGAGGATCGGCTGGCGGTGCATCCCCCGCGGCGCATGGTGTCCCGGACGGCGACCTCCATTCCGGTCAGCGTCAGGACAGTGTGAAGCGCTCCCTGGAACGCACCGGGCAAAGCTACACAACAAGCACAACACAGCAGACCGATCAGATTTTGCATTTCACAAATTCATCCCACATGCCAGATTGGACTCTCTGGTGGGTCGGTTTTGGCCCACGGGCCGCATGTTTGACACCCCTGGTTTACCTCATGTGTTGGTGAACATGGCAGGGATGAGCTGCTGGGACGTTTTGCTGAGGTTGTCCTTCACCTGGTGGATTTGAGCTGCAGCAGAAACACAGACAGAGCTTAACCCTTTATAGGACACTCATAGAAACACTCTGAAATTCAACATTTCAGCCTGAGTGTGTTATTGGAGGACATAAGACTTTATTATTTTTGTTAAATTTTTCCAATTTTTTATTGTCATGTAGAAAATCAAGGTCAACGAAGTTACCATACTTAGTGCCTTGCCCATATGTGGCAAAAAAAAAATAAAAAATACAAGAAGTAAATATAAAAACAAATCAAGAAAAACACATGTAAGGTGAAAAGAACATGTATTTTAGAATATTAGAACATCACTTTTGGAACATTACAACAACATAAGTCCAGTTTTTCATACTGTGCGTCTGCAACAGGAATACTCTGCAAAACCATCTAAAACATACCAAACTTTTACCATTAGGACAATTTAAAACCTTAATTGCATTTATTTAACCTCCAGCTGCTCCTGTTTTGAGCTCTATATCTCCAAACATATCATATTTGATACGTGAGTTTTGAGTTTCTTAAGCAATTGCGCTATGAGGCTAGCGATTAGTTTAAGTACTATTATACCTACTGCCACTAATTGACATCATATCTATTGTCTGTGCTACATTCAGATTAACAATCTCAATTTAACCCTATAACGCCAAACGTATCATATTTGACACATGAGTTTTGAAGCCCTCTACATGATCAGTGTATTTTTTTTCCTTGAAAACCTGATGTATACAATTAGATACATGCAATACATAGATAATCCACCAGGGGGAGGAGTTCATTCACCAGAGGTCTTTCCAGTGACACTACAAGATTAAATTAATGAGGAAGGAGGCAGAACTTTGACAATTTTCAAAAGGAATTACCAATTTGTTAGACGTGTTTGTGTTATATTATGCTTTTGTTTGTTCAAAAATAATAATATTTGAGCATTGAGACCCGATGTATCAAATATGATACAAAATTGAAACTCATACATGGAAATTGATATTTGAAAAATATTTTTGGGGGTTGTTCAGAAGGACTAATAAAAGCTCCAGTTTCAGAGAACTGGAATTTTCTGTCAATGATTTAATGGTTCAGGCTTTCCAGGGTTAAGTAGACTTCTCTGTTTTCAATTCATCATTGTCAGTTTTACTTATTGGTATTTCTGATATGTTCCCTGTATGTTTCAAATGTTTTGTTTCGGCTATATTGTAAATGAGGTTGCTTCCTCAATATGGTGGTGGTGTCTCATCCTCTGTTGGTAATATTTTTAATCACTTTGGCTTTAATTCTTGTGATGTTGTTACATATTTTGGTGTGGATTTAGGGTTGTGCATTAGTTTTTTTTTTTTTATTAATCTACTGGTGCTGTATCCTGTCCCATGTTTCAGTATGCCATGTCATAGTACTGCTGTCATGAGGCTACAGTGTTATTTATTATGTGTCTGTACTCAGATGTCTTCTTGTTTGTACTATGTTCTCTGTATGGCGTTGCAGCCCCCGTGCACTTTTACCGACAACGAATTTCCCCCGAGGACAATAAAGTATATCTTATCTTATCTTATCTTATCTTATCTTATCCCTTTCATGCATACGGGTCACTACAGTGGACAGCTATTCTACAGCTGTTCTCTTGTATATTCATGGATTTTGTTGTTTTAGTTCCATATCAGCCATCCTCTGCAATTCAGACCATTACTGTAACTTTACTGTTCATCTGTTCATCATAAACCTGATCTGCAGTAACATGTTTGAGTGTAAATCGATTCCATGCTATTGTTATTAGACTGTAATTAACATTCTTTTTTTAAACTAAAAAGTTTTTTTTTTTTTTTTTTACATATTATCTCCATGAAGTTAGTAATGACTAGTGCTAGTGTATGTTAAAATATGAGAAAACATCAGATTAGCTTTAGCATTAAGAAATGTTTCTATTTCATAGTTTTCACACAGTATATCAGTAAATACGCTTCTTTGCTTCAAAAATTAAATGCATGGTGTCCAGCTGAGTGGATATTTTTGCAACTCCATGAAAAATAGGTTCATTAAAAAAATTTAATCACATTATTTATTCTAATGCTTAGAGGAATAAAAACACAGGAAAAAAATCTTGATTCAGCCTCTCATAATTCATGCATGAAAGGGTTAATATATCTTCGAGTTTAACCCTTTCATGCATAGCGGTCGCTACAGTGGACAGGTATTCTACAGCTGTTCTCTTATATATTCATGGGTTTTGTTTTTTTAATTCCATATCAGCCAACACAGTGGACACTTATGCATCATCCCATAACACTGCAATTCATACCATTACTGTAACTTTGCTGTTCTTGATAAACCTGATCTGCAGTAACATGTTTGAGAGTAAATCAAGTGCTTGTTCTTGTTATTAGACTGTAATTAACTTTTTTTTTTTTTTTCAACAAAATGGTTTCTTTTTTGCATATTATCTCCATGAAGTGAGTAATGACCTGTATTAGTATATGTTAAAATGTGAGAAAACATCAGATTAGCTGCATTAAAAATGTTTTTATTTCATAGTTTTCACGCAGTATATCAGTAAATATGTTTTTTTTTGCTTCAAAAATTAAATGGATGGTGTCCAGCTGAATGGATATTTTTGCAACTCCATGAAAAATAGGTTAATAAAAAATGTCAATTGCATTTTTTTTAATGCCTAGAGGAATAAAAACACTCAGAAAAAAAAAAAAAAATCTTAATTAAGGCTCTCATAAATCATGCATGAAAGGGTTAAATTAAGGTTATAATTATAATAATAATAATAATAATAATAATAAGTGCTGATCCACATGACCCCTTTGAACATCATTCCTTACATTAGTACCATTACTTCATGGTACTGAACAAAGCAGGTACACTCACTGTTCATGCAGAGGTGGACCTTCCAGACCCTGGAGACCACATTGGACCTGAGATCGTTGCCTCACTGTAACTGTCTTGTAATGTGTGCGGAAATGACTAAAAATAGTCACTTGCTCAATAAATGGTTAAAACAGCTCGACCACATCCATCTTTTACCTCTGACTGACTCATCAGAGAATCATCCAGTTTTAACATTTCCCGTTCGCTCTGCACTCCGATCCGTCCCGTTTGTTTTAGAGCGCAGAATAAAGAGCATAATAAAAGAGTCACTGCATTATTCAAGCCATGCAGCTAATTTCACACCAAATCCGTCCTTAAGGGCCACATTGTAAAGTGCAGGAAGCAGGCAGTGCTTTCAGGGTTTCTCAGAAGATGCTGTTGGCTTCAGGAATTACCCATAAGTTGGTCTGACACTTTAGGATTTGAGTTTCAGAGTTAGATAAGAGGGTTGAAAAGCCTGGAGAGTGAAGTGAATTAATACTGTGTAGGCTCAGAAAATCCACTAAGGTCATTACACAGATCTATTATACAGCCCTGGAAAAAAAAAAAAAAAAGAGAGACCACTGCAAAATGTTCACTTGCTCTGATTTGACCATTTATAGCTACACTGTAAAAAATCTAAATCTTACCAAGTGTACTTTTTTCATTTCTAGTCAAAATATCTCATCACACTTAAAACAAGTATTCAGAGAACGCAAACCTCCACCATGTACCAAGAACAGTGTGCATGTGTGGATCGACTATTTCTTTTTAAATTCAACAGTTTCCAGGTTGTTCCATACAGCAGACAAAGTTGAAGCTTGGTACCAGTCATGTGTATGTCAAATTAGATTAAATTCCAAACAATATTTGTTGAGTTCTAATGAAATATGTGTGGTAAATGGGATTTTCAATGTTAAATGTAAATGTCCACAGAGTCCACATTCCACAGTGGATGTGGACAATTTAGTTCCAGATACAACATATTGTTCTAAGCCACAGGTGGATCAAATTGGAGGCTAATTGGAATTGTTTTTAATTTTTCATGAATTTTTTTAAAATTGCTCAATGATGAGAGATAGGAAAATTGTAGATTTTGTGACCTTGCTGTGACCTTGAACTTTGGCCTACTTGGCCCAAAATTGAATGGGTTGGTCCCAGGACCTAGGCCTATCTGTGGGGAAGATTTAGTAAAGATGGTTGGAATAGTTTTCCTGTAAAGTTGTGAACAAATAAACAAACACACAAAGCAAAGTGATCACAATGCCTCCTGGCAAAGGTAATAAGACATAATCACCTAAAGAGTAACTTTTCAGTAGATATAAGAACTGATTTTTAGACAACAGATCTGGAAAATCTTATTTCAAGAAATCTTACCAAGATAATTTTCACTTGTTCCATTGGCAGATTTTTTTTGTTTTAATTAAGCAAAAAAAAAAAAAAAAAAATCTTCAATTAAGCAAAAAAAAAAAAAAAAAAAAAAATCTGCCATTGGAAGAAGTGAAACTTTGTAATGTGCAATTACCTTTTTCACTATTTCTTTATGGATGTTATTATTACTATTTTCTTTCCTTTTTCTCTTGTAATATTTCTTATATGTGTACATTTGGTGTTGTGTTGCTAAAAGAATCTTAATTTCTTGAGGGCTCTGCTGAAGGGATCAGTAAAGTTCTATGTAATGTAATGTAATGTAATCTAATCTATTCTAAATTGGTTTGGACTTAGTAATTGTGAGCTAATGCTAATCGTTAGCTTACCAACTCCATAAAATGGTCTATCATCCATCAAAATTCCAATCATTTATAGTGGTCATTCTTAGTGGTACCAACCCTAAACATGTGGTCTTACCAATGACAGGTGATGATCCTGAATCACATTCAGCACATTTGATTCTGGACCATTTAAGATGAAATGGTCCAAAAACCACAAAAACTCATAATGATAATGTAACTCTGATATCCAGACTATTTGGTGCAAAGTTGTTTGTTTATTCCAGTGTGCAACGTTTGCTTGTTGTAGTTAATTTAGTTTTCTTCCCACTGATTATTATTATTATTATTATTATTATTATTATTATTATTATTATTATTGGTAGTAGTAGTAGTAGTAGTAGTAGTACGTTATTATTTATTTTCTAGTTGCTCTTTCTAATTTTTATAGATATAGTTTTCTAGATTTTAAAAATATCATTGTTATTATTATTATTTTCTTTCCTTTATAAATGTACATTTGGTATTGTATTGCTACAGAAACCTTAATTTCTGGAGGGTTCTGCTGAAGGGGTCAAAAAAAGTTCTAATCTAATCTAATCTAATCTAAATTGGTTAGAATTTAGTAAAAGTGAGCTACTGCTAATTGTTAGTTTACCAACTCCATTAAATGTTGTATTATCCATCAGAAATCCAATCATTTCTAGTGGAACCAACCATAAACATGTGGTCTTACCAATGACGGCGTTGTCCAAGTCTTGAGGGTTTTGTCTTTTCGGGTCTTTAAGCTGATCCAGAACCACATTCAGCACATTTGGATCTGGACCATTTAAGATGAAATGCTCCAAAAACCTGACGTTGCATTAACAAAACCAGACAAAGATTAGGTTCTATTTTTTGTTATTATTTTTTTTTTTATCTCTTATTGGACTAAAATCCTGATGTGACTTATTGGACGTGTTGTCACCTCGCTGCAGCCAGAGTCACAGCCACACACATGTCATCGTTCTGGGTCACCCTTACGGCTTTCTCCACCTTCTCCAGCATTTCGGGTCGACCGGCGAACATGCCCACGACCGGAGCTAGTTTAGTCACACCGTCCATCATACAGTCCGCATCCGAACCTCAAAGAACACACAAACGAATACATCCACATCACAGGGTAACCAGGTCTTACATCAGGACATCAAGCTCACTTTAGTTCAGGTTCCACATTCAGTCCAATAGGATTTCAACTGGGTCAGAACATAAAATAAGAACAAAATAACCTATAAATAATATCAACTACAAACTTTTGTCTATGTTTTAGAGTGAAAAAAGTCAAATTACATTATGGAAATGTTTACATCTACAAACTATCCTAAAAAAAAATTAAATAACATGAACAACCTGAAATTTTTAAAGAAAAATAAGTGTAATTTTAATAATATTCTGCCTTGGTTTATCATTTACACATGTACATTACAACTTACAGATCACAGTGCATCTACAAATACACAAAACATTTAGTAAAAGGCAGAATATTGGTAAAATTGTACTTTTTTCTTTTTTCAGGTTGCAAGACATTTCAGGTTATTCACATTTTTTGAAACGTATAAAAATTTGAGAAACATGAACAAAATGAACAGAAAATAGCCAACCCCCCCCCCCCCAAAAAAAATCAACAAATATGAACAAATTAAACAATAACAAGAATGCAACATCTACAAAAATTTGAGAAATGTACAAAAAAAAATCTCATATCTGCAAATTAAACAGTAAGAGGAACAAAACCTGCACAAAAATGAAAAAAATAAAAATAAAAAATAAGAGAACAAGTGGTGCCAGGCACAACAAACCCCACCCCTCGCACATATTTTGCCCATTATAAGTAAATGGGAAGGTTTAAAAAAATTCATAAAAAATTTTAACTACTTTTCCCAAAATGTAATCACATCTATTCTGGGTCACTGGTAATCTATAAACCCAATCTGGTATAAATTCAACTAATATTTTTTTCTGCTAGAGTGTTAACAAACAAACAAACAAACAAACAAACAAACAAACTGAACCAAAAACAATACTCCTTGCCTCCCCTTCGGAGGGAAGGGTAATAAAAAATAAAAAAAAATTTAAAAAAAAGTGGAAAATAAACCATACTGATGTTGCTAAAAAAATTACTTTTACTTCTTAAAACACTTCATGGTATTCACATTTTTCATGAAAGCTAGTTTATTTACCTATTAATTTTACTGTTTTGGATTAAAATAAAGAGAAAAAAAAGTGTTCAGAGAACGCAAACCTCCGCCAAGCACCCCGAACGGTGTGCATGTGTGGATCGACTATTTCTTTTTAAATTCAACAGTTTCCAGGTTGTTCCATACAGCAGAAAAAGTTGAAGCTTGGTACCAGTCATGTGTATGTCAAATTAGATTAAATTCCAATCAATATTTGTTGAGTTATAATGAAAATGTGGTAAATGGGATTTTCAGTGTTAAATATAAATGTCCACAGAGTCCACATTCCACAGTGGATGTGGACAATTTTGTGCCAGATACAAGATATTGTTCTAAGCTACAGGTGGATCAAATTGGAGGCTAATCGGAGTTGTTTTGATTTTTTTTTATGAATTTTCAAAAATTGCTCAATGATGAGAGATAGGAAAATGTGAGATGTTGTGACCTTGCTGTGACCTTGAACTTTGGCCTACTTGGCCCAAAATTGAATGGGTTGGTCCCAGGGCCTAGGCCTATCTGTGGGAAGATTTAGTAAAGATGGTTGGAATAGTTTTCCTGTAAAGTTGCTAACAAACAAACCAACCAACCAACAAACAAACAAACAAAGCAAAGTGATCAGGCAGAGGTTATAACCCTTGCCTCTCCTTCGGGGGGTAGGTAATAAAAAAAAAATTAAAAACTGTGAAAAATCAACATAATGATGTTGCTAAAAAATGACATTTACTTCTTAAAACATTTCATGTTATTCACATTTTTGTGAAAGACTAGTTTATTATCTTGTTAGTTTTACTGTTTTGCATTAAAACAAAGAGAAAAGTTAGGAGTTGTCATTATTTATAGGTTATTATGATAGTATTGTACTGGTTTGACCCACTGGTAATTGAGTTGTTCTGCATGTGGAACCTGAACTGAAATGATTTAAATATCCTGGATTTTTAATATATTTAGTGTCATTTTTCCATTTCACATATTCAACCCACGGGCTGGACTGGACCCTCTGGTGGGCCGGTTTTGGCCCACGGGTCGTACGTTTGACACCTCCCTCTGATCTTTACCTGTTTCCTCTTTTCCCGCGTCCACATTTCTGAAGAACGCCTTCAGACTTCCGTTCCTCCACGGGCCGTCGATGGGGAGGACGACTTTGGGACCTTCTGGATATAAAATATATGACCACTGGATTTAAAGCCAAGATGATGACACAGCTGCTTTTATATCAGACCTGAACATGACATAAAGTTGTACTGAACTGCAGTTATTGTCCACAGGGGGGCATGTGTTGTTAAAGTGATCTACACTACATAGACAAAAGTATTGGGACAGGATAAATTCAGGTGTTTCTTTTCTAACAGGGGTCTGGGATACAAAACAATAATGACAAATACCATAATATAGTTTTATATTGGGATAAATATCATTACATTGGTTTGCTTGGTTTAAATTGTTATCTTTGCTTCCAAAAGGCCTCAGAGATGGTTTTGACTTAATTTTTCTCAACATTGATTTAGTTTTTTTTTTTTTTTCTTTTTTAATCTATGAGTATGATTTTTAATGTTCTACCTCTAAATTCCCATAACTAACCATCTACTTTCTTCACATCACAAAGGAAGAAAAATCTCCCATTAAACTATAAGGAAATATTGATATTATTTATAAACTATATGGACAAAAATATTGGGACACATCATGTCTACAGCTGTAAGATGTCCTGTTCGTGATGATTTGAGATAAAAACATCAATATTTCCTTAAAGTTTAATGGGAGATTTTTCTTTATAAGTGAGATGTGTAGAAAGTATATGGTTAGTTATGGAACTTTAGAGGTAGAACATTTAAAATCATAGTCATGGATAATAAAAAAAAAAAAAAAAAAAAAGCAAAATCAGTGTTGAGACAAATTAAGTAAAACCCAACTCTGAGGCTTTTTGGAAACAAAGTTAATTTAAACCAAACTATGTATCTCAATATAAAACTATATTATAACATTTGTCATTATTGTTTTGTATCCCAGACCCCTGTTAGAAAAGAAACACCTGAATTCAACATGTCCCAATACTTTTGTCCATGAAGTTTATAAATAATATCAATACTTCCTTAAAGTTTAATCAGAGATATTTCTTCTTAGGTGAGATGTGAAGAAATTAGATGGCTAGTTATGGACATTTAGAGGTAGAACTTTTAAAATCATAGTCATGGATAAAAAAAAAAAAAAAAAAAAAAAAAAAAGAAAAATCAATGTTGAGACAAATTAAGTAAAACCCATCCCTGAGGCATTTTGTAAACAAAGATAATTTAAACCAAACTATTTATCCTCATATAAAACTATATTATGGTATTAGTCATCATTGTTTTGTATCCTAGACCTCTGTTAGAAAAGAAACATCTGAATTCAACATGTCCACATACTTTTTTCCACATATTTTATAATAATAACATCAGTGTCATATTCGTACATGTCACTGCGACTCTGTAAAAGAAGAGGGAAGTCAGGCTGTGGAATAATTGAACACAGAGGGAATTCCCCGGTCAGTAGGTAGGAAGAACATGCTCAGACGCAGACAGAAGCGCTCACATCCTTTCAGCTGCTGAGTTCATGATTAGTGCGGTTATTGCAGTACCTCCTTTTTTCCTGTAGGGGTCATTGAGGGGCAGGTCGTACACCGTCCCCGGGCCAAAGAACTTGTAGAAACGTTTGGTGAGGTCGCCCACGTCCACATCTGTTCACACATAACACTCATGTTTATATTCTGTGGCCTGTTTACATCAGGACGTGGACTCTAAATCTGTTCGGTAAAAACTCCACCTCCACACCGGCTCAGCGACTCCAGCAGGACGTACGCCTGGTCGCCATAGCAGGTCTGCTCGCCCGTCGTCCGCCTGTAGAACGGGTTCGCCGACTCGGGACGAAACTCCGGACACGGTTCGAGGTCGGAGAGGACTTCTTTGAGCTTGTCTGGGTTGTAGATCCAATGCATGGGCTGGGCTGTACATGTGGAGACCAAACCCAGAGACAAGAGAGGACAAGGATCGTTAAATCAACAGAAACTGAATATTTTTTTTTTTTTTGGATCAATGTATTTTTATTCATTTTCAGTTTTTTAAACATACAAAAAGTAAGACTAACACTGAGACATGTAACAGAGGAATAAGACGCCACAAAATAAATAAATAAATAAATAAATAAAATTAAATTAACCCTTTCATGCATAGTGGTCATTCCAGTGGACAGCTATTCTACTGCTCTTCTCTTGTATATTCATGGGTTTTGCTGTTTTAGTTCCATATCAGCCAACACAGTGGACACTTATGCGTCATGTAACTTTGCTGTTCTTGATAAACCTGATCTGCAGTAACACGTTTGAGTGTAAATCAATTGTTATTAGACTGTAATTATCATTCTTTCTTTAACAAAATGGGTATTTTTGCATATTATCCCCATGAAGTGAGTAATAACTAGTATTAGTGTATGTTTAAATATGAGAAAACATCAGATTAGCAGCATTAAATGTGTTTTTATTTCATAGTTTTCACAGTATACCAGTAAATACACATTTCTTGGCTTTAAAAATTTAACGCATCATATCCATTTGAGTGGACATTTTTGCAACTCCGTGAAAAATAGGGTCATAAAAAGCTGTCAATCGCATTGTTTTTTTGTTTTGTTTGTTTTTTTTCATGCCTAAAGAGGAACTAAAACGCGGGGAAAATCATGATTAAGGTTCTCATAATTCATGCATGAAAGGATTAAAAATAAATAAATAAATAAATGGTTCCACTATGTAATTACCCAGTCACTTTGTACACAGAACACATTAACCTTCCGGTATCCTGGTGTGCCTTTTAGGCACACTTTGCACTTCGTGTTAAAAAAAGGTCAAGGTCAGGGTTACTTTATTTATACCCGTAGGTAGATTTGTTTTGCAGTCTAGGTGATTGCCTAAAAACTTCATATTATTTTTCACAATTTAAATAAGGTTAGAATTCAAAAGTTGTTCATTTGTGCATGATCTTTAAAATTCTGGCCACCAGCTAAAATGTGCACATTGTAAACAAAAGAAAATTACAAGACCAGCATCTGTCTCCCAAGTGTGCCTAAAACGCACTATTTCTTCCATTTGACATGTATGATTAGGGCTGACCTGGATTTACAAAAATAAAATCAAATTAGAGCAGAAAAATAAATCAATATATAATATTTAATAGTTTGATTTATAGGTGTGCATTTTACGCACACTTGGTGACAGATGCTAGTGTTTTTGAACATTTGACCTAGTGCCAAAAATAATAATGCAAATTAACCAATGTTGCTGTTAATCGTTGACATATGCCAGGCTGCAAAAATCAAATAATATGTGATCCACTTTTTATGTAGTATATTGAAAAAAAATAATTTTTTGTGTTTTTTGCATCCAAAAAATGGTTTGTTTACGTTACAAACACGGCATTTAAAGGGTTAAAAAATGTGACAATTATTGAGTATTTGGTATTTTTATTTATGGCTCAAGTTGATGAAATAGAAAAAGTGAATTAAAAACAAACTGTATGAACATTTTTTTGACATTATTCCACAAGTGTGCCAAAAAGGCACACTTGGTGCTTAGTAAGGGCCTTACTGGATGTTATACTGGAAGGTTAACTGGAGTCGAGGTGCATTGTCAGCTGTTCTACATAAGAAATAAAAGGATGCCATACCACATTAAACTTCCCCGTTGATCCCTTCAGTGTGTATCTAATCTTTTCTATTTTAAGGAAAAACATGACATCACACATCCATCCGCCAAAGGAGGAGGGGTTTATCATTCTTCCAATTTAAAAGAATGGGTCTCCGTGCTAAAAGGTAGGAGTAGGCTATATTATTTAATTGTGGCCTTTGTAGAGGGAGATCTTCTAATGCACAGGTGTCAAACATGCGGCCCGGGGGCCAAATTCGGCCCACCAAAAGGTCCAGTCCGGCCCTTGGGATGAATTTGAGGAATGCAAAAATGACACTAAAATATTAACAATCCTTTTAGTTCAGGTTCAACATCAGAACAATTCAATCTCCAGTGG